>NW_021681119.1:0-26831 GCF_001412515.2 Diachasma alloeum
ATTTTCTATCTGGCGGCCATTTTCCACCCACCACCCACTTCCTGTGACTGTCGGGCCCCAACTTTGAGGCCCTGCACCCAGGGGGCCCCCCAGCGCCNTTTCAATGGGGCCTATGCATACTACTACCCACCACTCATTTTCTATCTGGCGGCCATTTTCCACCCACCACCCACTTCCTGTGACTGTCGGGCCCCAACTTTGAGGCCCTGCACCCAGGGGGCCCCCCAGCGCCCCGACGGCCTCTTCAAAGGCATGCCGCCGAGGGGGGAGGGGGGACGTGCACGTGCACTTCCTGGAAAAAAGGGGGGGAGGGGGGAGAATTCCTGGAAAAAAATTCGCCAATAATGCCCTCTTACTACTGCTTTCGGTGTTACAATCGCAAACGGCATCACTATTCATTCTCTCGTTCAAAGAGAATGAGAACGAGAGAATTACTATCGAGAATGACACTAATACTTTATACTAAATATTTATATGAAGCTCGACAGGACGAATGGGATTTATGATATCACGTATATTGTGGATAAAGATCGTATGTTCATTTTCACAGGGGGTATTGGATCTCGACGTTCCTGAAACTTTGGAATAATTTGGAAGTACCAAAGAATTTCATGAAAAAGTGGTCTTCGAAAATCATGAAATCTCCACGTTTCAGACAATTTGGAATCATTTGCGGATGACGTTCAGAAACCATTTTTTTCCATGAAAAATGCTTCATTTGAGATCGTCTGAAACGTGAAGATATGATGTCCCCTGAGAGAGTGCACATGCTGTTTTTTCCACAAAACACGCATTATGAAAAATGACTTCATTCGGCACAAATATTAATTTTGAAAATCATATTGAAACGTAACAGAACGTTATCTAAAGTCGAAGACAATAGAAATACGAGGAACTATTTCAAGAAATGCATAAGAACATATTCGATGTGCCATACTTACTATGATAATTACGAATTCGTCGCAATTGAAGTTGTGTGAAAAATAAAAAAAACATTAATCAATCAATTACATCAATTTTATTTAAGAATATGGAGTTCGAAACAATATCAAGATAAATCAGTAAGAATTCTATAATAAAAATATGAAAGATATCCCTCGAAACCTTACACTGAATGATTGAGTCATTAAGATCACACTTGGATATTTTTCGCGTTAGCGATACTCAAAACTCTTATTTCAAAGAATTTATGGGTCAATCGATTGAATTTGGACCAGCTCATAAGAGTAGCTGAAAAAAATAGATGTTCCACAGGTGCCGAACTCGGTAGTGGAGTATTGTACTTCAGGAATAATTTCTTGATAATTGGATACTTATCAAGCATTGCCACATCAGTCCTTGAATCATCAACATATTTCATGATTTCAACTTCAACATCAACGTGGGTATCATTTTTGGTAGATTCTTCTGTATCCAGCGGCTCACCAAAATCATAATAATCTGATAATTGTCTTTCCAAGCGATCATTAGGAGAATTCTCAGTCTCAGTTCCCATCATCTCACGAGCTTTTTGCTTGATAAGGCTACGAATTTCCTTCTTCTTCCCGTCCCAAAAGCAATTGAGCCACACGTATTTGAATTTGGGGTAAGATAAGGCAGCCCCACCTGCAAGCTCTCCAGCATTATGGATTGAGAGAATGTCGTCGAACCTTTGTTCCAGTGATGATAGAGATGAGGGTGGCAAATGGTGAATCCACGAGAATAAAGCAACTGTTGTAATTTACGACTGACGGTAAGGAGTGTCGGCAATAGTTCTCCGTAATAAATGTTCCCTTCCAGACGAGAAATTGCTGATGCGATGGGCTCCATACACGTCGTGAATATCGTGATATATTCGAAATCGGATGAATCAGGAGGGCCAACAATCTTCATTTTCTTAATTACTTCATCAATTTTCTCCTGAATACTTAACAATTGGACCAGTGACTTGTGAAGGGAATTCCATCTAGTTTTGAGAGGACGACATAGTGTATGTCCAATGATTTCAGTGAGCTTCTCTCGATGTTTAGGGCTACTCATCAGTTTCCAAATTTTTGGAACATTATCCACAGCCTTGTCATGAATTTCGAATAGTTCGGCAGCTTTTTGGATGGCTTTTGTGCTATCTGTAGTAGCTGTCAAACTGAGGGTATGATCTGCACAGCGTAAATGCAATGGTAAGCAACCAAGATGCTCTACTCCAACGTTAAAATCCTGACATGTCCATCCTTTTGAGGCTTCTTCATTGTCATCCTCGTCGTGCTTACTTGCTGGTTGTACTTCATATTCCTCATGCTCCTCTGTGGAAGAAAATGATTTTTCTACTAACATTCATTCACTGAGAAATTTAATACGAAATCACAGCACTTTCTCCAAGACATTATGTTGAAAATTCTACAATAAATTTTTTCATTTCTCTATATTGATTTTAATTTCTGGTTGCAATTATTCAGTAGAGAATATTCCATACTAGAGGTCAATAGACTCTGAATTTTTCGGTCTGGATTATTTCTCAATGGGAAACCGAAAAAATATGTTAGATGTGACTTGAGGAATTTATTCCAAGGAAGAGCTATAAAAAAAACAAGGAAATGAATAGTATACGGGAACCAAAATCTACCATCATTTCTCTCCCATAAATTCGGTATTAAATCCTCCATAAAAAAACCAAATTGTTGATAGATTATCAGAGTGAAAATATGACCATTTTCTATTGAATTTCTGCATAGGTATCAATAATGAGTCAACGGATAAACACCACACTGGAAAATAGAGATGATCATAATTGTTTTCAATTATAAAATTATAATACCTCCGTAACATTCATCACTGAGTTGGACACCAAACGTTTCAAATGCTTTTTTGAAATTCGAGGCATTGTCTATCACAGTGGCGACAACATTTTCTGAATCCAGACCAAATTCGGTATGAATGGACTCTATTATTGCGGTAATTCTCGTATAGTTATGAGTGCCATCGAAACGTCTGCAGGCTATTGCCACTGATTTGTTCTCAAAGGTGCTGGGGTCTATCTGTAATATGGAAAACATGAATTGTATAAATTGTGAAAAGTCGATTATGAGATCAGAGTGACTTCTCCAAAACTTCTCTGATCTACTGCTTACCCAATGTAGAGTCATACCCATTGCTCATCGGGATCTGCTCATCTAAATGTCAGCAGTTGTACAAAAATATTCGATATCTTTTATGTCCTCTCTAATTTTCATTACCATCCTTTCATATCGTTTCTTAATCCTTCTAGATAACTCTCTTCTGGATATGATCCTCAACATTTTGCCTTTCTCTTTAATTTTCATAGCTGCAAACATGAGAACCATGATAAATTCCCGAGACATTTTGCAAAGCAAACATGAACTAAAATGAATATTGAAACGGATTTCATCCGTAGAGTATAATAAACAGTTTCTTCATGGAAGAATATTTCTGCATCAATTTTTGTGATTTTTTTTCCGACAGTGAAATCAGAGGAAATGAGAAGTCTTGGTGAGGTCTCACGCAAGGAGTATCCGCTTTCTAGATTTGAAATCGGAGCTACACCGATGGAATGACACTAGAGCTATAAGGAATCCATCATAATGATCACAGGATTCCATAACTATTGATCATTATATTTTTATCATTATTATATTGTTATATCCAGTGAAATGAGGGACACGGTATACATACATTAATAAATGATTAGGGCAGTTTATTAATTAAGTATTGGAGAGAGTACAGGACTATGTGTCTTGATTGGTATCTCCAAAGAGAATGGGGCAGAATCACATGTTATTCCAAAAGACAGTCGTTACCAAGGAGTTCCTTTGTCATCTTTCAGACTGGAGACAACTCAAAGGGTTCGAAGGGGGAACACGTAACAATATTTTCGGATTATTGTCCGTTGAGTCTATAAATCCGACATAAATTTGATGAGCAGCATTCATGATAAATCATGTACTTACATTCAAAGATTTTCCTAAAACTTTTGTTCTCGACTATTCTCAATGAAGCACATCCTGATGCAAAGAAATTCGTCCAATACTTGTCGAATCGTTTCTGAGAGAATTTACAAGTAGTGCATTTGATCTTTTTCCTGAGAGAGTCAGCTTTCCTAGCTTTATAGTCTTTATAATCTTTGTATTCTTCAGTGTAAGCTGTCTGCAAAAAAATCGTTTTCATGTGTGAAATATGAACAACAGTAAGATCATGGTTTTTTCCCCATTTTTGCTATCAGTTCTACTTGATTAAACATGAACTTTAATGCCACAAATTCTGAGGACTCGTTCATGCTTTATCTAATTTTATCATATCAATCCAGGAGTTATATGTACAAGGAGAAAAAAGAATGAAATTCTGAATGATGTTCCCCAAATTCAGAATATGTATCCTTGATTTAAGATCAATTATTCCTGCTTGAGAACATGATATAACATGGAAAGTTGAAGATTGTGGCATTGAAAAGGCAGAAAAATGTCGCCTCAAATTGAAACAAAGTCGACCTATTTCGCCCCAGTAGTTCTCTCAATATACCTAATAAACTTTCCATTTAATGAAATTAATTTTTTGGCTGGATGATGGAAAATACTAGGCCAAACTGGGTCGTCTTTTTCAATTTGGAGAATTGCCCTGCCTTTCCAACGCCATCATGGGCAACCGTCCATGTCATATCATGTTCTCAAACAGAAGAAATTATTCTCAAGAATAATAATAGAATCAAGAATAAGCATTATCATCGAAATTTTGGAACATTTTTCTAAAATTGACGACAATATTGTAAATTTTAAGGATATCATTCTGAATTTCAGAACTCTTCCTTCTCTATGTAGTGCAGAGTAATCAGCCTAAAAAAACAAATTTGCAAATTCTGCTAATTGAGTATTCATTTAAGAAAAGAAGTGATTTCAGAAGGAAACGTCATGAGGACTTTTTTGTATAGTTGAGACAATTTCCTAGGAGCAATTTCTTTTGAGATTTCCCCTCGTAATAATTCATTATCATGATCATTCAAAATTCCCCCAGATGAGACAAATCGAATGATTACATATTATTACTCACTACTAAATTATCAATCTGGTAATTGCGACATTCATTAATGTCATTCTGTAAATCTCCATTTCAGAGAATAAATATTCCTTAGCACGAGTTTCTAAATCATTACTGAACAATCAAATTAGGTAAATAGAGTTTCAAATACCTTCAGATGTTTCAAGAAGTTGGATGATAGAGTGACTCGACCGGAATAGTCTTTGGTGCAAAACTTACACGTTGCTACAACTCCATCCTTTTCTTCCTTTCGTTTTTCGATTGATTTATCATAATCGACTTAAAAATAACGTCCATCAAGCCGTATTTTACTTTCATATATTTCTTTTAGTTTTTCCACTTTCCTCCTCTTCTTAACACTCTCTCTCTTTGTGTGTAAATCCTCACTAACTATTTCAATTGACGAAGTTTGTCGAACTAGGGGTTCAACAACTGCGTCATTGTCTTCCTCTTGTTCTTCTTCTCCATCTTCAGTATCAGTGCTTACGAGCTCTTCAATTCCACAGATTCCCTCAGACTCAGTTGTGACGGAATTTTCGAGAATTCCGTNTGCATTCCCAACCTCCAAAACTCCTCCGAGCGGGTGGATAAATGCACCACCGAGTGCATAAAACCCTCGTTCAGCTCTCCAGGCCTCTCCCGAGTGATAAAACCCCAGTGAAACCCAAGAGATAGTGAAAATGGACAGTGAGACCCAATAAAAGGCTGCACATGGCCCATGCCCTGCCATGGCGNTTCGGAGAGAGAGTCGCGATTCCTTTAACCCCAAAGTTAGCACCCCTACCGAAGGGCGATGCAACACCCCTTTTAGCTCCAGCTCGTAGAAACCGGTTTCCAAGAACATCAGGAAGGGCCTTGCGGGGAAAACAACGTTCGATTTCTATAAATAATCAAATTCGCANCTCTCCACTCACCAGGAGGTCTTGTGAACAATTAATGCACCTTCTGAGTGTATAATTAGTTCACTAGGACTCTCGAGTACGCATGGGGAATGTCCAGTACCAATTTTTAGTGGGAAAAAGTGGATAAATCAGGCCCACAAGTGCACACATGCGCCTCACGTGCCGTGGGTGACGCTGTCGTGCACATGGCGGTTTTTCCTCTTCCCAGAGCGAATTGAAGCCTTAAATAAGTGCTCTTCTAGCTCAGTAAAGTTCCCCCAAGGTTTCAATGGATTAATTTAAAATTTCTTGGAAGACGAGATCCCGAAAATCACGACATTGAAGCGCGCGAGCCCCAGGAATTTCCTTGTGACGCTACGATGCTCTTGATGANAGTAAAAAGTAAAATCTCCGGTTCAAGTAATATTAAAGTTTTTGTTCTCTTTTAGTTTCAGGTTTACTTCGGNATCAGGCCCACAAGTGCACACATGCGCCTCACGTGCCGTGGGTGACGCTGTCGTGCACATGGCGGTTTTTCCTCTTCCCAGAGCGAATTGAAGCCTTAAATAAGTGCTCTTCTAGCTCAGTAAAGTTCCCCCAAGGTTTCAATGGATTAATTTAAAATTTCTTGGAAGACGAGATCCCGAAAATCACGACATTGAAGCGCGCGAGCCCCAGGAATTTCCTTGTGACGCTACGATGCTCTTGATGAAGGACGGACTCGAATATGGGGCAAAATGGTACTCTTAAGTGACATTTGCATACTTGAGTCCCTCGCCCATTAATCGTCATTTATTATTCTGAGGAGATTCGCCGAGATCATCGGATCGGAATTGATATAGCANGGCTGCTGATCACAGAGGTTGAGGTGAAATACTCACGCTCCCTGGCTAAGACACTTCGTGGAGTCGCTGGAATCACCAGTGCAGCTTGAAGGCCATGTGGATGAACATAGCCCACTCGTCTGCATGGATCGCCATGGGCTATTCTCTCTTTAGATTTGTTCACGGTGACTCCAGGATGACTCCCGGGAGAGTGACAGCAGCGAAAAGTGCACTCACTCAGGGGTGAAGTGCATTCGCGAGGAGAAAAGGCGAACAAGTGCCTTAATTCCCCCTTTCCGAACCTCCAGATAACTATCGTTCAGCCACTATGGATAAAACCCATTGGGTTAATTCATAAAAGATATAATTAACGGCGGAATGCCTAAAATAAGTCTAAAACCCANGGATCCTCCAGCACTCCAGTTTCTGGACGATGCGGAGAGATCGTTGGCCTGGACTCTTCGGACCCCCCATTCCCTTCGCGATAACCTCTCTCTCAAGGTCAATTCACGTACTCTTACTCTCGGGAACTTAATCCAATTTAATTTTGTTGAATTTAATTGAAATTAATTTATTTTATGTATGAAGAATAGAAATTCTATTGGAGTTGAAATATTATTGAGAAATTGAATAAATCACGGAGTAAATTCAAAAGTAATTCTCTCATCTCCTATTTAAATAATTTTCTGATTCTTCCTTTTGATTTTTCTGTATCTTTTGGTAAATTCGCGACATCCTTCCTAAGACCGAGCGACCGATCCTACCCCGCTCTCCGAATACCTCCGAGCTAGTCGAGCTAATTCCGCAACCTCTCCCTTGATCTCCCCAATTGTGGCTAAGATTTCGTATGGTTCTCTTTAATGCGGTTTGTTGACACCGCTGGAACAAAAGTCAGCTGGCGCCCGACAACATTTTTCTCGTTTTCCCGTTTATTTCGTTTATTCGGTTTTCGAGGATTTTCGTGGGGATATCGAGGAGCAGACGCCGAAGGTGACAACACTCCGGCTGTTTTGAGTTTCGCATCGAGTTATGGATAAGTCTACGGTTTATATTTTAAGTTTTCAGGTTCACGTGGGTTAGTACCGTCACACAGTTCTTGAATCGGTGTCGTCATCACTCTCGCTCATGTCGTCACTGTTGCTATCTATATCCACAGGAATCTTCCCAATCGCCTCATTGCTTTTACCACCTTTGTGTTTTGAAGTCATCCTGGAAATGTTGTGCAATATGTTCTGGAGGATCACTGTTGAAATTCACTTGTGTTGTACTTTGAGTAAGAAATCAAGCTCCTAGGAATCAGTTGATTAAGTCACATAATGATGAATGTTCAATTGATTCGAAAAAAGACTATCTGCACTGGAAAATCGGCTTCAGTGTAACAAAAACAATGACTAAACTTCGGAAATAATGATACACAATATAATTCACAATCTAGTCTCGCCGGTATAGTCAGCTGAGTAGCTGAGTGTAACTGTTATGACATCGTAAACAAACTCTGCTGAGGCCGGTTCTATCGATCAGAGCGCCCTCCAGTGGTTCTATATCACGCGAAGCGGGAAATTTGAAATTATGTTTTCCTACAAATTCTTCCCATGACAGTTAATTTTCTCGTTCGAATTTCGACTAGCAGAGTTGTAGAATAACAGCCATAATATGCCTTAGAATATATGCATCAAATCATATGATATTTTTATGCAAACCATCTTATCCATTATAAAATCGAAGGCAGAATATAATATATATGAAAGCAATTCCATCGATTTTTTTTTATTCAAGGCAATTTTGAACCGTTTTCTGGTTTATTCTGTCAACAATTCCATCGAATGTTTCTTTGGAAATGTGGCCGCCAAGTTTCTGACATCCATGTCTATTTTTCCTCGAAACGTACAACTCGAATCAGAAAAATTAGCTGGAAGTGAGTTAATTTTGAGTCAATATAGTCGAGGATTCAGCTGTATAATGTTGCAGTAAAACAACTTGATTTCTTACTCCTGATTAAATGCCACTATTTTTTCGACGGGCGATTTTAAAAGAAAGCATCATATTGTTCAAGGGATGTCTCCTTTGAGATTTTAAAGTCCCGGGAGATTTCCCATCCGCTAGATATCCATTATAAATATGTAGGAACGATTTTTTTTTAATTTAAAACGAAAAATGACTACAGGAAAATTCATTATTTGTTGTTCATTTGCCCTCCAGATGCATAAAACGGGAAAAATGGTCAAATGTACTCAATTTTCGAACTACAGAGGTATTTATTTGCGAAAGTTTTTAAAAACTGTGTAGAATAATAATTACCAACCACTTTTTCCATATTCGAAGTCCAAATATTGCTTAATCAGCTGATTTCTACAAGCGAAATTGCACCGAGCATGCAAAATACTTCGAAAAAAGATTATTAACATGGGAGGGTGGGGCAAAGTGGAACGTTTGCGATCGACTTTCATTCTTGATATCTTTGTTTATAAGCAGATATATTGGAAATTCAAGTCGATGAGAAATATTGAACTTTGCCCCACCCTCCCCTATATTATTAACATATTTTTGACATTTGCAATTTTTTTAAAGATTTTCTAAAACATCTTCAATAAAATTTTTAGTTTCTTGAAAACAACAAAATCCAAATCATGTCATTCGGGAGTCGAATATAGAAAAAATGGCTCGTAATTGTTCTTCTACACATTTTTGCTTCCGAATGGAAGCTATATGTTATCTCTTGATTTTCATTTTCCCATTGTTTGTGCTGGAGGGACTAAGTTTGGTTTCAGGAGTCCGAATATGGTATTTTTAGAGTATGTCCGAATAAATGTGTGTATGTATGTGTGTGAATAATTTTCTTCTTCGATTTTATCGATAAACAATCTATGAAATGTCATGATTTTTTAAAATGAAATGTAGGCCTTGATAGAAGCTATCGATTGACCCCTTCCAAAACTCAATCGATCGTATAGTTCCTAAGATATTAACATTTTTCCAATTTTTTTGTTTCGACGATTAGTCGAAAAATGATAATTCAAATTGATTAAATGAGGGCTTCAAAAATTTGTATCGATGGTATATTACCCGAGTTCGAAGATGGGGGCAATAGCATTATTCGTTCTTGGGTGACAGCCTGATTTGATTTTCCTGAAAGCAGTTAATCGGTGCTTACTCGGGGCTTAGTTGGGGCTTAGTCTAAGTTTAACCAGGGTTTAATCGGGATTTAGTTTGGACTTCGGGGCTCAATGGGTTCAGTCGAAGTTTAAGGATGTTTAACCTAGTAAGTGAGGAACCGTGTTAGAAAAAAAAAAAACTTTCCGAATGAATGATTTACACTATCAATAATTCTTTTTATGAATTTAGAAGTCACGCGGATAATATTTCCGACAAAATAATATAGAATTATGGGAGATGTTTATGAATATTGATATAATTGACTACAGTGGTAATGGTCGAATTTTGATCGTGCAACACCGCACGTATCAAGCCTGGCCCCGCCAGGGCTATTTCAACGATACCTCCTTTACCGACATCGCTCACCTGTGTGGGCAATGTTGTCGAGTTTTCGGACTCATAATGGCGGCCCCATTTTTCAACCTAAATTCGAAAATCAATCGTAAATATCATGCTTATCTTACCGGGTGTCCTAATGTTTCTCGCCAGCGATAGATTCTCGATATTCTCAGCCAAATGACGAGTGGTTTTTTTTCAGGATTTTCAGTGTCTAACCCTTCACATTTCTTCATTGAAATTCACGCAGTCACGTTCCTTTCATAAGCGAATATGGGAGGACGAGTTACAACGAGTATTCTTCAGAAATTATGTTTTTGCTGGAATGTGCGGATAGGAGGATTGACATTATTGCTAACGTGTAGTTCGGATATTGAACTATCATATGAGGGAACGTCACAATTGCGTTGAGTGCTCACGGTTTTAGGTAAACATCCTTAATTAGGATTTATACCATATCTGTATGTATACATGTATTCAAATATGTGCGTAACGATTTTTTTAGCTTCCCGTATAGGGAAGTTATTGTATTCATCCCGAAAATCAACAATCGGTTGGACATTATGTCTCCACGTTTCAAGGGCTCCACAATCATGAATTTTCAAGGATTACCCCCACTTTCGACACTTTTAGCGCCCCTAGAGCGTTTGAGTAAGAGGGCCTTTTATAAGATACCCAGAGTTTCGGTGATTTTATTTAAAATGGAACTACAAAAGATTAGAATTTTTTCATTTAAGGTCAAATAAACATGAGAATGTTCTTAAGTGAACACGTATTGAGCCATTAATTAGTCTATTGATTGATCCTAGCGCATAAGAAAGGAGCAAATCGGGTATCTTATATAGGAACTCTGGTCTTCATTTGTTCCCCTCGCTGCAGCTGCGGATAGTGGGGACATGCTAATTCCAGGAATTTAACTCCCCTACTATCCCGAAGGTATCTTATATAGGAACCCGACTGTATTTCCATTTTTTGGATTCGGAATCAGATTTCATATGCTGTATTTCAATTTTCCAGATCCCAAATTACATTTCATATTTTGTATTTCAATTTTTCAGATTCTGCATTACTTTTTGTATTTTGTATTTCAATTTTTCAATTTCAAATTCCTGAATGAATGTCGCATTCGACTCTTCCAATTGAAAACTAAATATTGTTTTTTGTAATGAAAATTACTGAAGAAAAAGAGACATTCGACATTTTCCCCTAAATATTTGAAACACGAATCAAAAATTATTGTTTGTAATCGTATTATGAAAATCCGAATGATAGTCCACAAATAGTAATTTCAAAGTGTAATCACAAATTATAAATGATGCTTTCCGATCTCAAATGATCGCGGTAAATTAGTCATATTAGTTCTTGATTATAATAAAAAATGAAGAATGACCAGCTTTATTTCGGTATTTTGAATGTGTAATAGCTGAATTTGTGAGTAATTAATCAAAATACAGGTACCTCCTATTCACGCTCCAGATTTGCGGTCTCAAATTTTTCAATTCCCATTCATTGAAACTAATTTGATATTTGATTTTACATCAATAGGAAAATACAACTCTATTTAATTGTCTCGATCCTGAAGATCGCCAATTACTCAAGTATTTCATTATTTTCCGGTATTTCAATTACTCTTGTAATTCGATATGCCCAACACTGGTTTGCAGGGATGTTTGAGGGAAATACTAGATAATTTTGAAGCATGAGGGGTATTTGACGGAGTATTTCCCAAGAACGTATCGCGGACAGTCGGGATGCCGTATTTGAAGCCACAATTCCGAGGATAAATTAAAAGCTCCCAGGTAAGAATTATCCAGGCTGACGATGGGAACAGTCTTGTTTGGGCCCTGTATTGGCTCAATGGCTCAGGCCTCAGACAAGCCTGTTCTCATCGTTCAATCCAGGCTCAAATGAGGGTGATCAATGAGGCTTGTGGCGAGTCTCAGTTCAGGCTTATTTCAGGCTTTGGGTATTGAGGCTCAGTATGTCCAGGTTCATCTAGGACTCACCCAGTCCCCGGGAATAAAGTTTACCATTAATTTATATCCTAAATGTTTAAACTAATGACCGTCATTTAATGATAGTAAAAATTTTATCATCAGGTCCACAAATATAACTATTATTTTTCGCAACATCTACCAAACTGAGGCCCAAATGAGGCCTGCAACAGTCCTTTGTGCACGCAGTCACATAATTATCATTATTATTGTTATAATAAATAGAAGTCTTTTAATCAGGAAATAATTATATATTTTGATAAACTCATGTATTACAATTGTTCTTGCTCTGTTCTCATGTTACGACTAACTTCAACGACTAACTCAATTTCCTTAGTAATAGCTCGTTACTCTTTTTGCCTTGTGAGGGCTCCACTGACCCAAATACAAATGTAGTCCTATTCTAACATGCCTTTTTACGTTAGTATTTTGTCAGTCTTCATCCTTATCCTTAACTTTGTTTCAATTTTAATTCTTGTCTTAATTTAACAAACTTTGGTTTACATAGAGCTTTCGTCAAAATATCAGCAATGTTTGATTCTCTATCTATCTTAATAATGTCGATTTTACCTTTCTCATAATTATCATACACATCGTGATATTGTACTTCTATGTACTTTGATCTCTGATAAATTGCCACTTCTAGCAATAGAAACAGCACCTGAATTGTCTTCGTATATTTTTGTAGGCTTGACAAACTCAATTTTAAATATCTCGTTAAGTAAGCCTCTTATATAGTTAATTTCTGTTACCGCTTCCGATACTCAGCCTCGGTAGAGGATTTGGTCACAGACTTCTGTTTACGAGATTTCCAATGGATTACATTCCCAAACAGTCTTACAATATATCCTGTTGTTGATTTCCGATCAACAATGTCTCCTGCCCAGTCGGAGTCTACCAAACAATCTAGAATTTCAGTATTTTCAGATCTTGTGTACACTAACTTTAAACTCTTTGTTAAATACAAATATTTCAATATCCTCATAGCATATTTATAATGCGTCTCATCAAAACAATTTTGGAATCTACTCAAATAGTTAACACTATAGGCAATGTCTGGTCTAGTGCCAGTACTGATATACAACAATTCTCCAATTAAATTTCGAAATTTCACTTCTTCATTAGTTTCATCGGCTGGCTCAAGTTTCAAATTTATCTCCATAGGAGTTTTATATAGTTTTGCATTGTCCAAATCGTATTTCTTAGCTAGAGACTCGATATAATTTTCCTGGCTTAACGTCATCACATTACTCAACAAATCATAGTTAATGTCAACACCGATATAGTTACTCACTTGACCCATGTCTTTCATTCTGAAACGCTTTGACAATTTTGATTTTACCTCACGTACTTCTGAAATGTTTTTACCGCAGATTAATAAATCATCAACAAATATAATTATATATACGGGATCTTTACCATCATTTTTAACGTAAAGACAATAATCATGTTTACTCCTTTCGAATTTCAAATCGTTAATAAATGTGTGGAAACACTCGTACCACATCCTAGGACTTTCCCTGAGTCCATACAATAACTTATTCAATTTATACACCTTTTGTGTGTCATCCTGATACCCTAAGGGTTGATTTACATATACCTCTGACGAAATTTTGCTATTCAAAAAGGCGGTTTCCACATCCATTTGCTCGATACTAAATTCATTTTGACAACAATAAGCTAATAATATTTTCAAAGTTTCCATTTTCGCGACTGGCGAATGGGTGTTTTCGATTTGTTCTTTTTTCTGATAACCCTTTACTACTAGTCTAGCTTTATAAATATTTTTTGACTTCTTTTTATAGCACCACTTAACATCAATAGTTTCCTTGTTCTTTGGTTTATCTACTAGAACCCATGTTTTATTCTTTTTGATACTGTCCATTTCATTATCCATAGCTTTTTGCCAACTCAGAGACTCTTCACTCTCCATCGCCTCTTCAAACGTACTAGGATCATTTACATTGCAACTATTGACATAGACACAATAAGTAACAAAGTCTTCAGCATATTTTGAGTTTGGCTTTTTCTCTCTCGTGGACCTCCTCAAGGGAATTTCTTCTTTAATCTCATTTTTACATTATTCTATCGACTCAGCAGATTCATAATCCGACTCAACTTTACTCTCGTCACTTTCATCAATCAATCTTTTATTCCCAGGTTCAGTGTCTATTCTACCACACGAATTGTCACTAAAACCAACATATTTAGTTTCCGGATCTACTACATCAACATGTCTCGCAACAATTATTCTGTTATTGATTAACACTCGATAGCCTACTTCTGTATATCCTAATAAAACTCCCAATTTAGCCTTATCATCCCATTTCGATTTTCTCTGTGATTCTGGTATCCTAAAGAAAACACGACTACCATACAGACGTAAATACTTAGCATTTGGCTTCTCATTAAAAAATATTTCGTATGGAGTTTTTACTTCAACTGTACTAGCAAGTGTTCGATTTTTTAGGTAGGTTGCTGCTTTTATAACTTCTGGCCAAAATCTCTCATTTACCTTCGCTTCTTTTAGTAAACATCTACTTGAATCCATAATTGTCCGGTTGAATCTTTCCGCAACTCCATTCAACTCGTGAACGTATGGTGGACATGGCGTAATATTAATTCCCTTCACTCTGGCAAAATCAAAAACTTCTTTGTTGATATATTCCTTACCGTTGTCACATCTTAAATTTTTTACTTTTTTTCCAGTGATATTCTCAACTAAATTTACATATTCAATAATGCATTTGAAAACTTCATCTTTAGATTTAATACAAAATACTTTAGCCAATTTACTCCTATCGTCTACAAAAGATCGGAAATAACGTTCGCTACAATTTCCTACAGTTGGGTGTGGACCATTCAGATCTGTGTGTACAATCTCGAGAATTTCAGTGGCTCATCTCCTATCATTTACAAATGGAATATTATGCATCTTTGACTCTATGCACGTTGCACATTTCATTTCTTCTTTTTCTAAACATTTAGGGAGGCCGTCTAATAGTTCATTCTTACATAATTTGTTCAAATAATCAAAGTTTACATGGCCAAGGGTACGATGCCATTTTTCCTTTAGAGACATTCTTTCATTTTTATTACTGCTAAATAGTTGACTGTTATTTACCTCGGTTTTTCTAATGTAGCTTGTCATTTTGTAAATATTATTAATTTTACGTGCTGTTGCTATCAATTCTTCAAATGGATTATAAATCTCAGAAATGTCTGCGTAAGAAATTATTGTATTTTTAACAGTGACTCCAGCATAGCTCAGGTTTTGTTTCATTTCTGGACTGTAAAAGACATTATTTAGTGTTATTTCAAATTCTTTTGCATCGACCTTGAACAGTGAATTTACTCTACCAATTTTAGTAGCTTTCATCGTACGACCATCTAACTTTACATCAATTGAATTTTTTAAAACTATACACTCATTGAACAATTTGTCATTATTTATTATGTGGTCTGTGCACCCACTGTCCAGTATCCACTTGATCTTATTATCATTTTGGTCTTTTACATCATTTACCTTAGTATTATT
Source organism: Diachasma alloeum (assembly GCF_001412515.2). Lineage (NCBI taxonomy): Eukaryota > Metazoa > Arthropoda > Insecta > Hymenoptera > Braconidae > Diachasma > Diachasma alloeum. The sequence continues at coordinate 15,749 of NW_021681119.1, forward strand.
TACCTCCGTTAAGAATACATTCGAATAGTTTTGTGTCTCTGGTTCAAACTCCTGTCGACTCGACGTTGTGTTACCACTGCCTCGATAATTACCTCTCTGTTGTCCTCTGTATGTGACTCTTCCTCGTGTGTGATCGTTACCCCTGTAGCTGCCTCTACCTCGTTGATANTCCCCACAAATTTTATTATTGATTTTAGTGTCCCAAAAAAATTTGATTATTAGATAAGAACCCCTGGACAAGGAAAATAAAATAAATCAAAAACTGAGTTTAGCTTAAATTGACTCTGTCGAGTCTATATTTAACACATAAGAACACTGAAAATATTAATACATATTTGGACTTACAAGTGATGATCTCAGCTAATCCCAAAGGTTATTAATTCACTTTTCAACTTAACCGGTTGCCGCTGATTTTAATCTTGATTTTATCTCAATCAATAACTAAATTCAACACTTTAAATATATTTGGATGAAACTTGGAAAAATTCCTCGTAAGAGAATTTCCAAAATTAAAATAAAATAAAATGAAATAAACCACAAACGATTCACTCAAAAACTAGTCACGAAAGACTGTTGAAAACTATAGCCACGAAAGACTATTTGAAATAAGCCTTGAAAGACTTGAAACTTGAAGAGTTACGGTGGAACTGAGGAGCAAAACGACGCACAAGTAGTTTTGTTTCCTCAGCCTGAGGGTGTGTCCTCAGATGCAAGGAGGGAAAATTCGGGGGACCAATGGCCCTTGACCTTGGCCCAGAATTTCCACTCCTGACACTCCCGGTCCCAATGCTTCAGGGTAAACTCCGACCCCTCCACATCGAGATGTTGGGGTGTGGGCGGACTTTTCCACCCCCAACTGCCAATGAGATTTGTTTCAGGAGGTCCCATTTTCTCCCTCCACAAACCATTCACTAGGCTTAAACAATACGATTATTTATTTAATATTTCCCATTATTTTTACTAAAGGAATTCCTTTGCGCAAATTATCATAATAAATTCATAATCAATTAAATTTAATTAAAAATAAGAAAATTAACTTATCTAATGAACTCTAAATTGTTACGTCGTTCTCTTGAGTTTTTAATTGAAAATTGAATCATTTGAGTTTGAAATATTCTGAATTCGAACTCAATGATGAAAAAGAAAATTATTCATGTAATCATTTTATCAGTTACTATTTCATCATGAAAGAAATAATTTTAGTTCAAAAAGAATGAAATCAATTTGAGATTTCAGAAGTTGTATGAATAATTATGATGAAAGATCAGAAATTTCATTTTAAAGAAAATCAATTGAATTGAAAAGAAATTACTTTGAAATGTAATTCTATCAAGCTGCGATAATATAAAATCATCGGTTGAAACTGTCGCAGCGATGAAATTTTTACATCAAAATAATCGTCAGAAAATTTCCAACAATTAGAGCTACCTTTTACAAATGAAAAATAATATTTTTCTAACAACTTCGAAAATTGTCAGAATGATTTATTATTTCCGGCTTAAAAGGAGAACTCAAATATCCCCTCGCCAAATGTTTCAAGAAGGAAACGCTTGTTTAAATTTTATGGGGGTCCAAGAGGAGAAACTGAAATTTCGGTTTATTGGGGTCCGAGAAGAGAAACTCAACAGACCCCACTTCCCGATAAGATGGGAAAATTCCACATCTTGAAAATGTATTACCCCCCGGACACGTCACTGAACCGTCAGTGAACAATGGACAAAGAGAGAGAAAGACTGGGGCGTGCACTTGAAGCACTACGGTGCGACAAGAGCCTGGCCCATGTCTTGAATTTTACGACCGTATTTTCGACGAAAATTTCCTTGAAAATTTGCTTTCCTGATAATTTATTATCTGCAGCTGGCCCTTGGCTTTCAAAAATAAATGAATTTACGCGTGAGAAAGAATTTTATCTTTAAATGATTCTTGTTTCCCCAAAATATTATTTATCTAAGTTTTCCAGAAATATTCAATTAAACGATTTTTCGACGGATGTCACAATAGTTTCCACCTCGACTCCAGGACCCACCTCGACTTTGTCCTCCTCTACTTCATTCAAATGAGCCCCTACAGTCTCTTTGCAGATGTCCAGTTTTACCACAATTATAGCATGTCGGTTTGTACTGTGTCTGGGTGTTGAAAGCACTTGAATTTGTTAGGTTATCTTCATTTTTATTATTTTTGTCTTTCTTGTCTTGCATGGATTTGATCCTGATCTTGCTCTTCAAAAATTCAACAGTTCTCTCTCCCTCTGGTAACACATCGATAAGGTCCTCTATGTGACTATATTCTGTGGGTAGGGCCTTTAACATATAGTTCAATACTTCCTGATCACTGACATTGTCTCCTGCTGCTTTTAACTCGTTAACTGCCTTCTCAAATCGATCGAAAAAATCATCCACAGTTGAAAAATCTTTTAATTTAATGCTTTCTAGTTCATTCCTCAGAATTATCTGCAGAGCTGTTGATTCTTTTAAGTACATGTCATCAAACTTCTTCATCATGTCATAGGCTGTTGTGAGATTCTTAACGTATTCAAACTGCTTATTTGTGATTGAACTGCAAATGTAATTCATTGCTTTCACATCTTTCTTCTCCCATTCCGCAGGGTCGTCACCATTTGCACCAGTTACTGCACGTCTTCGAACTACTTCTTGACACTCTTTCATCCTCAGAAATAATAGAATTCTTGCTTTCCAACTAGAGTACTCAGATCCATCAACCACTGGTATACGTATATCATCTTTCTCTCGGTTCGCCATTTTAACCTCTCTCTCTTTTTTTAACGGTGACTCTTACGACGCGTTCACTAATCTTCACTACCGCAAGTCGTTTTTATCTTTATTGTCTATCTTCAATCATTCCTCACTAGCTCACAAACAGTCGAACCACGCTCTGCTACCATGTTATAATAAATAGAAGTCTTTTAATCAGTAAATAATTATATATTTTGATAACCTCATGTATTACAATTGTTCTTGGTCTGCTCTCATGTTACGACTAACTTCAACGACTAACTCAATCTCCTTACTAACAGCTCGTTACTCTTTTTGCCTTGTGAGGGCTCCACTGACCCAAATACAAATGTAGTCCTATTCTAACAATTATTATCTTCGATTGATCAATCAATAGATTTTTTAATTGTTCATTCATCGGGATCATCATTCATTCTGTTTACAATATTTACACGAATGGATAAACAGAGAAACACCACTCTGTATATTTATATCCGAAAAAAATCATCACGTTGTAAGAAGTATCCGGTAGCCTAGTGGACAACGCGCCTGACTGAAGATCTGAAGGACCCCGGATCGAATCCCCGAGCATGCAGTATTTTTAAAATGTATAATTTCATTGTATTTCAATTTCAGGTGTGCAATAATAATTCAGGGCAAATAATGAGCGGAAAACAAATGATGATAAATTTTTTTTATGCATTGATAATTAATTAACAATTAGAACTAACGAATCACCGCTCATCAACTATGGCGAACGATTCTACTGCAGACTATTTTGTAGTTTTCCAAAAATTAATAGATGACTTATAAACAATTAGTAATTTTGCAAATCAATGTGTATTAACAATAACGTAAATTGTTTAAATGAAGCACAATTGAGCCTTTGAAATTTCGTAATTCAAGGCTTGGATCAGGACTTGTCATCAAGCCTTGTTCAAGCCTTAGAGATGGAGCCTGGATTCGAATTATCATTTTTAGGACTGAATGAGGGCTCATCCAAGCTTGGGTCCCAGCCCTGATTGAGAATCTTCGAGCCTTGTTTTAAGGCTCGATGAGCCTGGTTTCCATCGTCAATTCCTACCTGGCCTAGTGTGCAATATCCGATATAATTTTCTTTTCAACTCGTCACGAGTGGAAACTGGCCTACAGGTGAGATTGAGGCATACTCAGACTGTAGCTTTGCAGATCACGTAAGGATATGGGATTAAACTGTTTGGTGATTCGATCATCTGGAGAACTCACAAACAGTCTTATGTAGCTCTCTCTACGTGTCAAGCCGAGTATGTTGCGATGAGTGAGGCGAGTCAAGAGATGTTGTTGATGTACAAGAAGGGTATTTAAATTGAAGCAAGACCGAGGTCAGTTATGGCGAGAGGACTCGGAAGCAGTCGGGAGGGAGTATTGGAAAGGTAGCGCCAGCCCCTGGTCCCACTGGGCTTTTAGGCCCTTGCGTACGATATATATATTCGTTATGGGAAGACTAGATCTAACGCATGCGCGGATCTCCTCTCCTCAGGTTGTAACTTTTGAGAGTTTACTCTACTGCGAGACGCGAGACGAGAGTCATGTTGTAGCCAATAAACCAGTGTTCGAACAATAAAACCGGTGTACTATTTATTGTGTCCACACTCGCAATCCAACATAAAAAAAATTCTACTTATTATTTCTCTTCTCTTTTTACTTTTTTTGTAGGCAATTACCTCCCCATAAAAAAAAGAATCCTTTGACATTAAATTTCCAAATACTTAAATTATTCGAATATTTCCAGGAAAGTTCACGAATTTGATTTTTTTCAACAGATGAGTGTTGAACAAAAGATGCAGTTTGACGAAGCAAACGTTTTAAAAAGCTTTTACCCCCAAATTCTGATGGTACTGAGAGGGACCATCAGGAAGAGGATACATCGAGGAGTATTGGAGAAGATGCAGCCCCAGATGTAGCCGTGGGTCCTACCAGCACCGGTGAGTCTCTCTTCAAATTATTGTTGATTTTTAACAAGGAAAAATTGAGGAAAATGCAACAAAGTTATGAATCATCAACAAAAGTTTCAACTCTGTGGCTTTACGGAGTAGATTGAGACACTGAAGTTATTTTTGCGTTGATCGAACGTGAGAGACAACAGAGTGGTTGGTCATCAACGGTAAAAATAGTAAGGAAAGACAATTGTACCATGCAGAGATAAAAAACCCCTCCTCCATTTGTCACAAATTTTCAATTTTGATCTTTTAACCCTAGACTGGTCACCATGCGAGGGAATTACCACAACAGGTGGTCTTATTCACCTTGCCATCGATTGGTTGACTGGAAAAATTTGAGAAATATTTCATTTGTTAATTGAAGTATCTGGAAAATTCTAGTATTTTTTTTTCAATATTGCATCTTTAATTCTGGGAGAAAAAAATGATTTTCAACAGGTTGTGACGACCTCGTCGTGAGACATAATTATTCATTTTAATTAATACGAATGACGTCATGTCGGTGTCTCTCAACTCTTTCGTCTTATGAAGAAAAACCGTGGAAAGTCGTCAGCAACCTCGTTGGAGAGGTTCTGACGGTTCTTATTTTTGCCCGAGGAAACTCATTGTCGTCACCCTGGAGAAATAGCTCTTCAGGGTCAGGAGGACGACAATGAGGATTAGAGGAACACCATCAGTCTCAGCGGTCGAGGTCCTATTCTTCGAGGACGATGATACCTCCAGACGACGGAATGGAGGTCGTAATCACGAACACGAGGAGTTTGGAGCGAGGACGATGATTTTACGGTTCCGGCAATCCGCAAGTCGACGGTTCCGGGAATTTCGCGGGCCATCAGTTCCAAAAACCGCGGGTTCATCGTAGTCATCGTGGGAGTATATTGGAGCCGTGGCGCGGCGCCACCGGCTGATCAGAATTCGGGTAGGAACCCGAAAGGTGTCGAAATCTCCCGAGGTAGCCACCGCGTGCAAGCAAGCACGCTGCCTCTGGGAGAACACAGTGATGCCAGATGAGGGGAAAAATCCCACGCGTGGGAATTTCGTGCGCAGCTCCCTCGCGCACTCCTCGGGTCCCCGCCACTACCGCACAGGCTCAACGCCCGTAAATAATACCCGATAAATTAAATTCCGCGATGGAACTCTCAATTAATTAATTAAAACGAATGAAATTGATGGTATTATTTTTTTTTCAACATTTTAGTTATTAATAATATTTAATAACAATGGAAAGCTCAGTTTACTGTTAAAAATTCTTTAAAAATTGAGCAAAAGGTTGATAAAAATATTGAAAGTGAATTTGAAATCGGTTTGGGATCAATTCGTCTATGAAATTGCTTATCCTATTGCGAAATTGCATTTTTCTATTCATTTTCAAAATTCTATTTTATTTTTTATTAGATTTTTTATTAGATTTCAGGGACTTTAAGATTTAATAAGAAAGTTTCCTAAGTTTTAATAGTGTTTAAGCATTTTTGTCGTTATAACGACCGGAAAATTGCAATTCCATTAAATATTTTATAATTTTTTTCAATTTTCAATCCCACAATATTTATCATTTGTACATAGAAAAGGAAATATTCGAAATTTCAGAATTTATTCTCAGAAATACGACATGAGGGTTAAAAGTCATGAAAGGGAGGATCAAATGCCGTAAGATTCACAAGGGTAAGGGTGAAACACTGCGAGGGTAACAACAGGAAAATCCAATTTCCCGCAAATCGCGGGTGCAATCGTCTCCAGTACAAGAGAATACATTTTGCAAATATAACAAGATTCATTAGCTTTATTAAATTTTCCACGTTTATCATTTTGTGGCCCTGAAAAGGGCCGGTGGTTTCTGAAAATAACCATTTCTGGGTTCTGAAAAGAACCATTTTTGTGTTCTGGAGAGCTGAAGAAGGGCTGTAAAATAAAAAAGGGTTAGTTGCATAGTTTTTGATGTTGTGTAGAATCCTGGAAATTCCCCCAAGTTTCGATTAAATCCTTGTTCTGACTATAATGGCTGAAGAGTGTTGATGTTATACTGGCAAAATGAAGAGTTGATGAAGGAAGCGAACCCGTATAGAATAAACAAAATACTAATTATGACTCGGCTTTGGATATAAATTATTTGAGTTATGTAACGCTAGATGATCGGAAGTTATTTTAATAGTTGTACAGTCAACATTGTGACACTGCATGGAGGATCGTATCTGACAAATAGACTTAAGGCAATCATTACCGAGTTTGTTACGTTTTTTGGTTTTCACGTCTGTTACAATAGAAAAAATACGCTCAGCCTCAGCATTAGAATGTGGTAGACACAGCACAGTTTTTGTGAGTTTACTTAAATTAGGGAATCGAAAAGAACCTGTGAAATCTTTTAATTTTGATACTTCCCTCCAAAACAAATCTACGGAAAGCAATTGTACACGTTTCTTATCTCTTTGACTAGCAAACGCATCCGGTAATGCATGCCATTCAAAAGCAAGAGAACTTTCGTCGAAATTTCCAAAATGCTGAGCTACATCGTTAATTACTGTAGATTCAATTCGCTCATCAACGTCTTCTAGAGCCACCTCAGGATTCAAAAATTCCAAGTTTTTAATTATGGGATGTGCATGTGGCAAACGAGATTTCATTTCAGAAGTTGCAGTTATGTAGAACTGTAAACATCTGAGACGAAATTGCTCAGCGACATTTGCTGGAAAAGTTCTAACAAGATTATCACATTCAGGCCCAAGAGAAATCTCATTGACAGGCAGCAAATGATCAGGATGACTAATATTGATGGGAGTTGTAAAAAGTTTTTGAATTATACTTTTCTTCAAAAAATTACGTGCCATTGTACGAATTAGCCCTTGACTTTCTCCAGCCAACTTATGAAGCATGAATTGACGAGACTGGAAAAGGGCATTAAAAGAGTTGAAAGAATTCATTGTATATTTTAAAAAAAGGAAATAAGCCTTGACACATTGGTCATCTAATAATTCGTACAACTTCTGTGCTGAAGGTGACTGTTCTTCCAGCATTGCTGATGAGAAGAATAATTTTAAAGGTTCCCAATTAACGAGAATTCGCACCACACATTGATGCAAACATAACCATCGCGTATTTGCCAGGTTCAAAATTTTTAATTTCTCTAAATTGAAAAACTCTTGGTACTCAGCTAATATTTCACAACGTTTGGGACTGTTGCAGAGGTACCCCGATATACCTTTAATCAATTCCTCCGGTTCACTGGGTAACTGACTGCACGCTTTAGAAGCAACGATCGCGGAAGAATGGCAAGTGCAGTTCATCAAAATAAGATTGGGAACTTCTAATTTTAATCTCTGTGCGAAGGAATTCTTAATGCCAACCATAACGCTTGCATTGTCACAAGCCAAGCCTACGATATTTTGAAGAGGAATTTGTTTATCCTGTACCGATTTTTTAAAAAAATTATAAATTTTTTTCGCGGAGCAATCAGTCGCGTCCAATTTGATTAGATCTAAAAATTCGGTTTTAACTTCACCGTCTTCAGGTGAAACACATCTCGCAAGAACACAAAGAATTTTCGTTTTGGAAACATCCGTTGTTTCATCCACCAGGACTGAGAATTTATTGACCCGCAAAATATCTATTAGATTGACACTCGCGACCTTCGCCAAAACATTTTCAATAATACTTGTGCACTTTGTACGCCCGAGAGAACTATCTTTCACGATTTGACTATCATGAAATGCTCTTTTGCAAACAGGGATGAGATGATCTACAATAGAAATTGGAACGTTGTGTTCAGCAATGAAATTAGCAATAAGAATTTCCGCGGTTTTAACCGATTCTTGATGATCTAGCCCAACACTACTCGAATCCTTCTCAAGAACATTACCTTCATCACTATTTTCTTCCTCGCGGTTAATTGAAATTGATTTTAAAATATTTTCTTTATGTTTATCACTACTCGCGTGATTGTGAAGTTCAGATTTTCCAGCAGCAATCACTTTCGCACAAGCGCTACAAAATGCACTATTTAGCTTACCTTTGTGACATCCGTCAGAAAATTCATTTTAATTCATTTTCTTACGTCGTCATTCAATTATCTCAGTGATAGAAGCGACTTTTGAAACCCAAATTATCTTCTCTGACGAGGGAAAGCGACCTCCTCGATATTGGGAATATTTCGGCTGCACACATCTGTGAACGATAAAAATGTTCCTAACGTCGAGTTTCTCCTAGATTAAGGAGATATCAGCTGTACAATATCAGATGCACTGTAAACATTTGAGTCTAGTCTCGTCTCCTTAATCATGTACTTTCCACGTGTGACCGTAAATTTCAATAAACACTGAACTCTTGAACCGGAAAAATATTGATAACAAATTCTAAGCGTGGGTCCAAATTTTGTAACTCCCACGACAAATATTTGATATAAAAATAGAGTAACGATTTCGTTTCCCACATGGAGGAAATGACATAAACATTGACGAACATGTGACACAAAAATAGTAAAATGCATCATACAACAGAATGATTCTTTTATGAATAATTTTCCATTTCGGATATTAATTAAACTATCATAATTGTTTAAGAAATATTATCAACGTGGGAAAACCACAAAATAATTAAAGTTTAAACTATATTTTTATGTCATTGAATTATTATTGAATTACTATTAGATTACTATTTTTCTTCAATGAATTATAATTTATCATAACATTTCATGAAATTTATCTGAATTGTTTCTAAAAAATTAAATAACAAAGATGTTAACGCTAAGTTGAAAATAAGAGATAAAAGAGAATTGTGGAGGGAATATATGGGCATTCCTAAAACAATTTTCATTGGTTGTTGGGGAATAGAAAAGACCGCCTACACCCCAAAAACATCTTCATGTAGAGAGATGGAGTTGATCTCGAAACAAGGAGATTTCAAACCACTGGAGTGGGAAATTTCGGCTAGAGTCATTTGTAATTGGTCCCCGAAATTTCCCTATGCATTCTGAGGACACACCCTCCTAGATAAACTATAAAGACTTGTGCGCGATAGCAGCACGACAGTTACAGTTCCGATTGCATTTTGTAGTCATCGCTACAGTAGTAGTAGTAGCTCATATCTGAGAGTTGTATACTCCAGTTTCTTTTGGACACAGTTCCAATTTTATTATCGACCTATTAAGGCGATATTTCGGGTTTTTCGCGACCTTTAATTTTCATATAGTCTTGGATGACTATTTAATTTACATTTTAGTCTTTCGTGACTAAATTATTTTCTGAAATCCCAAGTCTTGTGACATTTTTAATTATTTTATTCATTTAAATAAAGAATTTAATCCAACGTCTTAAATTCAGTGCGGCATTACTTTTAACCACATACAAAATACTTTACAACTGAAAGCAGAGCAGTGAAATGTAAGTGGAATGTTGTAGTTAGACTTTTCTACTTGTTTTGTTAAAATATAGACTCTATTGAGTCACTTTAAAGTTATTCAAAATTCTTTTCATTTTACTCCAAGTGAACCTTTCCAACCTTTGATTCCAAACCTTTTTGGGGTTCAAAAAATTGAAGTAAAAGGGGACCTTTGTAAATGGAGTTTGTGTTTGAATTCTATTCCTTAAATTCGAGACGATCTTTGAATTTAATCTTGTTTCTTTGGTTCAATATATTGAATTTTAATTTAATAAAGTTGTGTCAAGTAACCCATTCTTGACGTAACACCTTCAACACTCTCCAACCAATTTGAAAATTCAGGCTCTTTTTTCCAGGATTCTTGAAATACCTTCCTCTTCTTTGATACTGGAATACCGGAAACTCCATGTCCTGAGCTTTGGTCCCGCTCTCCTGTGATCTCCATATCAACTCGTAATTTAACTTTATCACGAAAACTCGATAAACTCGTCAAAAATAAATCACTTATGAAGGTTTCACCACCAATTTTACGTGACTGACTGAACGAGATTAAGTTGACTTCTGTTTTGATTCTTACACAGGAGTGAGTGTATTGTGTCGATGTCAAAACAAAAGTCGACGTTCATTGGTCTGCGGGAGTTTTATGAGTTCGCGGAATTGTCCCGAGTCTCTCGATCGATTGTTTTTCGGAAATTCTCTCGACAAAAATTAGGGAGATATTCCAATTCGGAAATAAAAAATAGCGAATCAGAAGAGAGTTCATTAAACCGTTTGAACATAAAGTTTCAATTACGAAATATTATATTAATAATATAACCCTCACAGTATATTAATAACATTATCATACGAATCGCAATAGAACAAATTTGGGGTAAATAGCCACTCCGAATGTCTAAAACGATTTAATATTAATTGCAGTTACAGGGCGTTTCCCTAAGAAACATCAACCATTTAAAATCCGATTGATTTTGTTTATTCATAACAAAATAGGAAATTGTGACGTTT
>NW_021681119.1:27059-41992 GCF_001412515.2 Diachasma alloeum
CTCGCTGCCCTCGTGGTCCTTGTTGTCCTCGTTGCCCTTATCACCCTCGTGCGCCTCGAGAATTTCAACATTCTCCTCGTGGTCCTAATTACCCTTGTGACCCGCATGAAATCTGACTTTCCCCTCGCTTCCCTCGTGGTCTTTGTTGCCCTCTTGGTCCTCGTTGCCCTCGTTGCCCTTGTCACCCTCGTTGCCCTTCGCGACCCTCATGAACCTTGACTTTCTCTTCCTGACCTTCGTGGGCCTCGAGAAATTTGACATTCTCCTCATGGCCCTCANTCGCTTCCCTCGTGGTCTTTGTTGCCCTCTTGGTCCTCGTTGCCCTCGTTGCCCTTGTCACCCTCGTTGCCCTTCGTGACCCTCATGAACCTTGACTTTCTCTTCGTGACCCTCGTGGGCCTCGAGAAATTTGACATTCTCCTCATGGCCCTCATTGCCCTTGTGACTTGCATGAAATGATACGCTAATAAAATAACGAGCCATGCCCCAAATCAAATATTCAAACGTCGCGCCGGGCCGACTGCGCCCTAAAGGCTGCGCACTACTACCCGAGAGGAGTGGGGAGCGTGTGGGAATTCCCATCTGGCATCACTGGGAGAACACCGGCAGGCGTCATCAAGGACGGACAGTCTTCGTCGCAGTCTTCGTCATAGTCTTCGTCGCAGTCTTCGAATTTATTATTAATTATTCAGTCACAGTCACAGTCGAGTCAATATTAAGGGAATATTCCAATTCCATCTTCTATTACAATTTACTGAGTCACATTTAAGTCTATTTTGTCAGTAGCATCAGTTGTGATCAACAGTCGAGAAACAAAGGAGGTCAGAACTGCCATTATTATTATTTCTTTATAAAGTCAAGTCGAGTCAATTTCTTGTCGAGTAATCAGTCGTGAGCTCGCGGATCTTATCAAATTATTATCAATTTACTTCTGTTATTTAAATATGTTCATTTATCATTTGAATTGATTATTGTCGGTCATTAAAAACATTTGATTGAGTGAATTTTAAATTGTGTGTTGTGTTGATTTCGGGGAGACGAAACGTAGGGAGTATCGTCCTCCCTCCCCCTTGAGATAAACCAGGAGAAAAATAGATCAANAGTCGTGAGCTCGCGGATCTTATCAAATTATTATCAATTTACTTCTGTTATTTAAATATGTTCATTTATCATTTGAATTGATTATTGTCGGTCATTAAAAACATTTGATTGAGTGAAAATTAAATTGTGTGTTGTGTTGATTTCGGGGAGACGAAACGTAGGGAGTATCGTCCTCCCTCCCCCTTGAGATAAACCAGGATAAAAATAGATCAATAAATTGGCTTTGTTAATTTACCGGTTTATTGAGACCAAAAATAAACAAAATAAATTAACTGGCGCTCGAAAGGCAAAATCAAGTTACAGCTAATATTAAGGTCGAAGAAAATTAATTAGTCAATAATTATCAATCGTCACAAGGTGATTAATTTTTTCCCGTGTTAAATGAAATTGCCTGTTGCGAGTGTTATGTCCTACCGAAGTAACTAGGAGGACAGTAGCGCCAATGGAATTTAGAGGGCCAATTTTGATTGTAGATTCGTTAGCCGCCAAAGCTCTGATGAGCACTCCATCGAAGTCCAAATGTTTAATCCCAGAATATTTGGTTGGAAGGGTGAATTGTGAAATAAATTCAACACAAGTGCTTAAGAGAGCACACAAACACTTTTATTCAAAATACTTCAACTTCAGACTTTAAACTTTGCACTACAAAAAATGAATTTAATAAACTCTAGAAAAACTCTACTGAAAAACTATTTGAAGAGAGAAGCTGGAAGCTGAAGGCTTCACCACCAATTTCCACGATGGAACTGCCTTAAACTTAAACTTAACTCCAAGGGTTGGGTCCAGCAACCCCACTGGACCAAACGTTGCGTGCGCAATCCTGGCCCAGGGGAGAGGGAAATGTGAAACTCAAGGAAAAGCGGGGAAATGAAAAAAGGGGAAGAAAGGGAGCGTGTGACGTCGTGAAACTTCGTCGCGAAGGGTCCCAGGCCTTCAGCCTAGCGAAACAATGAACAAAGGAGAGCCCACACGTGTTGGTCACGTGAAACAGAGAAACTTTCGAAATAACCAGAAATGAGATTTTACGACATGGGACCGTAACCGTTAAATTGATTTTCTTCTCTAAATTTTGGATTTTCGAGGAAAGTGTTTACTCAACGAGAATTTTGGAGAGGTGTAAATTATAAGAACAAAACTCAAGTATTTGACATTTACTATTTCCGTAACGGTTTTTCTTACGCATGCGATGCTGTTTTTTGGTCTCTTTGTCCATTGTATTCCAGACTTTCTTTATTCTTCTATTTCTGGTATATTTTTCAATTTTCTGAACTATTAAAATTATTTTCCAACAATAATTCGAATCTCGCGGACTATTATGGGCGATTAATAGCGCCATCTATAAATTTGAACGTCAAGACATCACACGAGACGTTGCTGGGAATTCACTAAATGCTCTCAGGAAGTGTACAGTCGTCAAATTAAGTTCCGCCAGTCCGTGAATGTGATGTCTTGACGCTGATTTTCATGGTTGGTAGCATTGATCAGCCATCTTTGTCCGCGATATTCCAATTAATATTAAAAATTAATTAAATATCGGAAAATCTTTAAATACTGAGAAAAATCGAGAATGAAAGGACAATGAACAAGGGACGAAAAACAACTTCGCAGGCGTGAGAAAAACCGTTGCCGGAAATAATAAATGTCAAGTACTTGAGTATACTTCGTAAATTTACAGCTCTCCAAAATTCCTCACAACAATACTTTTCTTGAAATTCTGAAATTTAGAGAGAAAATAAACTCGACGGTCACGGTCGTAAAATTGTTAAATCTCGGTTCTGAGATAGTTAGAAAGTCTCTCTGATTCACGTGTTCCACACGTGTTGAGTGTTGAGTTCTCCTTTGTTCATTGTATCGCGGAGCTGGAGGGCCTGAAACCCCTCAAGAGGGAAAACTATTGACGTTACACGCTCCCCTTTCTCCCTCTTTCGTTTCCCGATTTCTCTTTTAAGTTACCCCTCTTCCCTTTCCGCCGGGCCAAGATTGCGCGCGCAACTTTTGGTCTAGTGGAGGTGTATGGACCCAACCCTTAGATTTTTAGTTTAAGATAGAATCAGTCCCATCGTGGCTGTTGTTTCGACAACTTTTCCAGCTTCTCTCTTCGATTAGTTTTTCTTCAAGTTTCTATAAAAGTTTTATCAAGTGTATTCGTCTACCAAAGTTTTCAAGCTAAAATCAGAAGTTTAAAATAAATAGTGTTAATGTGCTCTCCTACTGGTGTTTTTTATTTATTCTGGAATAAACCTTCAACCCATTTATCCAAAAAAAAAATGAACGAGTCAACATCGATGGAGTCCTCATCAGAGGTTCAGTGGCTAACGGATCCACATTTCGAATTTTGGCGGTCGTTATTTCAAAAAGGCGCCACTGTCCTCCTAGTAACATTGATAGGACATAACATGAAGTTGGCTAGTGACTGGGGATCCATGGAGTATAAGGACCGAAACGAACGAGCGGTTCGTACCTCGATGGTTTTAGTTCGTGCTCCAGTGATTGGAAAGAGTGGGGGAATTTGGACGGATTTTCAATGCCGGCAACGGCGACTCAAACCTCCACAATAACAAAAACAAAGTAAATATCCGGAGCACAGTGGGTTTAGAAAAAAAATTTAATTAATAATTAATGTAATTTAGAAAAATGTATGTATCTAATTGTCACTGACGGTGCTGATGAGTTGGCAAGTATTGGAGTATTTTGTATTTTCTTTGTCTCGGTAAATATTTAATCATGTTGAGAATGAGTTATTCTGGAGACGGAAATTGTCAAAAGACAGATTGCCATAGATTTTCTCAACTACACAGAACTCTCTTGACATAAACTCCGAAAATTGTGCATTCTATAATCTATTGACAATATCATTATTGAATGAAAACTTTTCTCAATTTTGTTATTGATGCAATCTGAAAATAACAGGATAATAATATTTGAAACTTTTGGTTCAGACAGACTATCAGAAACAACTTCTATTTGCTATTCATGAAATTTTCTGAACAATTTTTTTTTGTTGAAGGGTTTGTTTATTTCATTTGAATGTAAAGTAACTGATAAAGTTTTTTTTTTAGCAGAATTATTAAATTATCAATTCTTGTCAATTTCCATTGCAGATATGGGGGCGAAACATCGAGAAGAAATTGACAGTTTCGATCAGATGCTCTAGTAAATTGAATCAACAAACACAATAAATAATCTGAAGCCATTGGATCCGAGAAAGAATTGAATAATTCACCTGAATATATTTATGATATTCACATTCATGGTGCTTACAGCTAAGAGGAAAACAAGGTATTAGTCTTGGTAAGTCTTCAATCATTTTAGTAACGAATGATTTTAAAGGGGAAAGTGAAAAGAGAGAGATTTTTCATGAATATTTTATCAACTACATAAGAGGTCTTTTCACATCAATTCCTAAAATCATTTTAGTAGAAACAAAATCTGCTGGCAAAATTTGTTTAGAAAACTTTCCTCAATTTTTTTTATTGATTGAATATGAGAATAAAAGAATAATAATATTTGAAACTTTTACTTCAGACAGATTCTATCAGAAACACTTTCCATTTTCTTTTTATAGTATTTCCCAAACCACTTTGGCTATTGAACAGTTGGTTTATTTTTATTGGAGTGTAAAGTAACTGACAAAGGCTTTTATCTGTAATTAAATGAATTCGGCAAGTTTCTTCCATTTGCAGAGAAAGATGTCGATCTTTGCAAATTTTTGTTGCAGATATCGGGCGAAACATTTGACAGACTAAGCATTTTGACGAAATTCAGGGGTGAATTGAATGAACTCCCAAAATGAATGATCTGGGCTAGGTGGGTCAGAAAAAAATTGAAGAAAATTTTCTGGAAATTTTAAGTGTTCAATTCAATTCCCCAAAATGGCCGTAGAATTTCGATTATCTCGAGAACTACAATAGTCAAAGCCTCAAATCAGAATTCATAATGAAGCTAGGAAAATCTCCAACCCCACCCACCCTTTATGAACCCGTTTTGCCAGAGAATTCCCCCAAAAACCCCACAAAATCACATTTCTGTCCAGGGTTCGGTTTCACTGATTATCTCGATAAAGAATGCCCCGACACATCACCAGCTTCTTTCTGGATCAGGAACTCCCGTATGGACTCCCTGACATGATCAACCCCCACCCCTTGCCCCCAGAATTAAAAAAATAATGGCAAGAAGTTTAGTTCGATTCCCCAAAATTTCCATAGAATTTAGATCCTCCCAAGAACTTCAATAGTGAGAACGTCAAATCAGAATTCATAATGAAGCCAGGAAAATTTCTAATCCCACCCACCCTTTATGAACCCGTTTTGCTGCAGGATTACCTCAAAAACCCCACGACATCACATTTCTGTCCAAGATTCGGTTTCACTGATTATCTCGAGATCGAATGCTCCAAGAGACATCACCAGCTTCTTTTTGGATCAGAAACTCCCCTATGGACTCCCTGACATGACCCACTCCTAACCAATTGCCAACCGCACATACAGTTTCGAAAAATGTCATGACATTATATTCAATCGTTTTTATTCCTGCATTATTTCTAAATGTTATTTTTTTTCATCATCATTTTTTGTCATTTTTTTTAGACTGGACGTTGGCGAGTATTCATCTCAGCCACAATTGTTGTGGTTTGTTGTCAATCTCTTTTCCTCCGTTCCGTATTTTAATGATTTTTTCCTTTTGAATAGCCATCTGGGTATTGATGTCTATGATGTGTCCATCTATCTCTTCCAGCTTCCCTGTTTGCCTAAAAGAAACAGAAGATAAGAAACGTCAATTACTCTCATGACATATTCAATCGTTAGTGGATTCCTGAAAACGTTTTCAACAACAAAATAACATAGAAACAACAAGGATTAACCAGGGCCAGGCAAAAATTCGCTCAGAATCGCTTTGTGCAGATGGGCCCATTCTAAATACAAAAAAAATCAACCCATAGAACTCTGTCCTCGCGTCACGTATGACAAAATTTAATAGAAAAACTTAGCGATTTCGTTAGACAATTCTATTGGTTTTTCGTAAAAATTCCATTACTTTTTGCCCGTTTCTATTAAAATGTTCAAGAGAAAATATTGGATAGAAAAATTTAATAGAATTCGATTTTTCTACACAACTTATTCTATTGAAATATTTTTTATTGAATTTTCTCGAATTTTCTTAATTGAAGTTTTTTCATTCAATTTTTCTTTTCTCCCTTTCAAGAAAATCAAATAATAAAACTTAGAAAATTTGAGCCGAACAAATTCCATGGAAAATATTTCAATAGAATAAGTTGTATAGAAAAATCGAATAATATTGACTTTCTATAGAATATTTTCAACTGAACATTTCAATAGATACAGATAAGAATTAATAGAAAATTCTATAGAAATACAATAGAATTGTCTAGCGAATGCGCTAGGTCCGTGATTAACCAGAGGACGTGGTCAGGACAAAATTAGGACGAAAAGTCCGGACGTCTGGAAGACGTCCTAATGTTGCATTTCGGGTCAACTGGGGACAATTACAAGACGTTCTTACAGGACTCATACCGTGTCTCGAAGATGATTTGCAGACGCGTTGCAGATGTCCATCAGACGTCCATTCTGCATCTTCAAAGGTCGGGTCTTCTCTCCCCATCCCTAAGACATCCGGGAGACATCCATATTTCATCTTCAAGGACAATTACTGGGGGGTCATGAGCAAACACGGGAGTTCTGTAAGACGTCCTTTCCATGTCTGCCGGGCGTCCTTAGGACTGAACCCAGAGTTTCATATGTGACGTGAGGACATTCGGGATAGGTTAGCGAGCTATCCCCAGGACTTTCGGCAGAGATCCATATTTCGCCCTTGAGGACAATTATTGAGATTCATAGATGGAGAGCCGATGTCTGCAAGACGTCCGCTCCACATCCAGCAGACGTCCGTACCTCGTCCCCAGCACTTAGTACTAAATTTCATAGTCGACGTGAGGACATCCGGGATATGTTCCCGAGTTGTCCCTAGCACGTCCGGCAGACATCCATATTTCATCCTGGAGAACAATTATCGGGATTCATGGATGGAGAGCGGCAAGACGTCCGCTCCACATCCAGCAGACGTCCGTACCTCGTCCCCAGGACTTAATACAACGTTTCATAGTCGACGTGAGGCCATCCGGGATATGTTCGCCAGTTGTCCCTAGGACGTTCGGCAGAGATCCATATTTCATCCTTGCGGACAATTATTGAGATTCATAGATGGAGAACGGATGTCTGCAAGACGTCCGCTCCACATCCAGCAGACGTCCGTACCTCGTCCCCAGGACTTAATACATAGTTTCATAGTGGACGTGAGGATATCCGGGATATGTTTGCCAGTTGTCCCTAGGACGCCCGGCAGACATCCATATTTCATCCTTGAGGACAATTATTGGGATTCATGGATCGAGAGCGGCAAGATGTCCGCTCCGCATCCAGCACACGTCTGTACCTCGTCCCCAGGACTTAATACTAAATTTCATAGTCGATGTGAGGACATCCGGGATATGTTCGCCAGTTGTCCCTAGGATGTCTGGCAGACATCCATATTTCATCCTTGAGGACAATTATTGGGATTCATGGATCGAGAGCGGCAAGACGTCCGCTCCACATCCAGCAGACGTCCGTACCTCGTCCCCAGGACTTAATACTAAATTTCATAGTCGACGTGAGGACATCCGGGATATGTTCGCCAGTTGTCCCTAGGACGTCCGGCAGACATCCATATTTCATCCTTGAGGACAATTATTGGGATTCATGGATGGAGAGCGGATGTCTGCAAGACGTCCGCTCCACATCCAGCAGACGTCCGTACCTCGTCCCCAGGACTTAATACTAAATTTCATAGTCGACGTGAGGACATCCGGGATATGTTCGCCAGTTGTCCCTAGGACGTCCGGCAGACATCCAGATTTCATCCTTGAGGACAATTATTGGGATTCATGGATGGAGAGCGGATGTCTGCAAGACGTCCGTTCCACATCCAGCAGATGTCCGAACGTCGTCCCCAGGACTTAATAGTAAATTTCATAGTCGACGTGAGGACATCCGGGATATGTTCGCCAGTTGTCCCTAGGACGTCCGGCAGACATCCATATTTCATCCTTGAGGACAATTATTGAGATTCATAGATGGAGAGCGGATGTCTGCAAGACGTCCGCTCCACATCCAGCAGACGTCCGTACCTCGTCCCCAGGACTTAATACATAGTTTCATAGTGGACGTGAGGATATCCGGGATATGTTTGCCAGTTGTCCCTAGGACGCCCGGCAGACATCCATATTTCATCCTTGAGGACAATTATTGGGATTCATGGATCGAGAGCGGCAAGACGTCCGCTCCGCATCCAGCACACGTCTGTACCTCGTCCCCAGGACTTAATACTAAATTTCATAGTCGATGTGAGGACATCCGGGATATGTTCGCCAGTTGTCCCTAGGATGTCTGGCAGACATCCATATTTCATCCTTGGGGACAATTATTGGAATTCATGGATGGAGAGCGGCAAGACGTCCGCTCCACATCCAGCAGACGTCCGTACCTCGTCCCCAGGACTTAATACAAAGTTTCATAGTCGACTTGAGGACATCCGGGATATGTTCGCCAGTTGTCCCTAGGACGTCCGGCAGACATCCATATTTCATCCTTGCGGACAATTATTGGGATTCATGGATGGAGAGCGGATGTTTGCAAGACGTCCGCTCCACATCCAGCAGACGTCCGTACCTCGTCCCCAGGACGTAATACTAAATTTCATAGTCGACGTGAGGACATCCGGGATTTGTTCGCGAGTTGTCCCTAGGACGTCCGGCAGACATCCATATTTCATCCTTGAGGACAATTATTGGGATTCATGGATGGAGAGCGGATGTCTGCAAGACGTCCGCTCCACATCCAGCAGACGTCCGAACCTCGTCCCCAGGACTTAATACTAAATTTCATAGTCGACGTGAGGACATCCGGTATATGTTCGCCAGTTGTCCCTAGAACGTCCGGCAGACATCCAGATTTCATCCTTGAGGACAATTATTGGGATTCATGGATCGAGAGCAGCAAGACGTCCGCTCCACATCCAGCAGACGTCCGAACCTCGTCCCCAGGACTTAATACTAAATTTCATAGTCGACGTGAGGACATCCGGTATATGTTCGCCAGTTGTCCCTAGAACGTCCGGCAGACATCCAGATTTCATCCTTGAGGACAATTATTGGGATTCATGGATGGAGAGCGGATGTCTGCAAGACGTCCGTTCCACATCCAGCAGATGTCCGAACGTCGTCCCCAGGACTTAATAGTAAATTTCATAGTCGACGTGAGGACATCCGGGATATGTTCGCCAGTTGTCCCTAGGACGTCCGGCAGACATCCATATTTCATCCTGGAGGAGAATTATGGGGATTCATGGATGGAGAGCAGATATCTGCAAGACGGCCACTTCATATCCAGCAGACGTCCGTACCTCCTCCTCAGGACTTAATACAAAGTCCCTTACTTGACGTGAGGACATCCGGGATATGTTCGCGAGCTGTCCCTAGGACGTCCGGCACAGATCCATATTTCGTTCCACGTTCCTTGGACCGAATTTAAACCGAATGGTACCTCAATTAAGAATATATAAAATTGAATTAAGCTTACCTTTAAATGAAGAAATGGAAATATAGCGGAAATTGTTACATGTGCAGAAAATATATTTTGAACAGCTGAAAGATATGAAATACACTTACATTTGTTTTGTTTGCGTTTAAATGAATATCAAATTAACTTCAATAAAAAATATTAAATGTCAATAAGAAAATTAGCGGTCAATATGAATAAGAGAACTTTTATGTTTATGAAAATGATACGCATGGCTAGGAGATCCCTCCTATTCTCCTTCATCAACTTTTCCGTCAACCTCATCTTCTTCTTCTCCGCCTTTCTTATCATCATCATCATCTTCCTGAGTGCCTTCCGGTTCATCCACTTCTTCTTGGTTAGCTTGTTCTTCATCTTTTTTCCCATCTTCTTTTTCAGACTCTTCGTCCTCCTTGTCTTCATCATGATCGCCCTCATTACCTTCCTTCTCGACTTCGTAATTTTCCCCATTAACACCACTCGCTTCTTCGGCTTCGGAAAGTGAATCAACCAAAAATTCTTCATTGTCTCCATTGAATCCCTGTCCAGCTATTTGAATGACTGCGGATGAAGTGTGATCATTTCTGCCTCCACTGTTTTCCCCCAATTTTGCTGCATTCATACCCCCCTCTTGTTTGTCCTTGCTTCCCTTACCCAATGGAATTTTCTTTGATTCATTTGATATGTCCTTGACATTAGAAGCTCTCCCAACGGCAGGGGTTCCTTTCGGATCCTTAGAGGCAGACTTCTTCGTAACAATAATCGAGGCAGCGGTAGAGCTGGACTGATCACTAGCTTTCTCAGTTCTGATTTTCTTCGGTGATGGCTCCACGTCTACCTCCCCATCAGTGGTATCGTCACCACCTCCACCAGATTTCAAAAGTCTTCGTTTTCGTAGATTTTCGGGTTCAGTCAGGTAGGGGGGAATGGGCTGCCCAGGTGCCTCCAATAATTGCCGTTGAGCAGTCCTTGCTGCATTGGTGATACGTCGCAGTTTATCTCGAATATTTTCCTCAGTCACGGTATACTGTTTCTCCTTTTGCCACTTCATCGAATTTACTAAACCTACTATATAACAATTTAAAAAAATGTGGATAAAGACAAGTTAATATGTCAATTCAGCAGGATTCATTAGGAACTGAAGTTTCGACCCCCTTTTCATCGCTTCAAGATGGATTTTGGTAATCTTCTTGGGGGCAATTCCAGACAATGACCATTCGTAGATTCTTCCAGGCCAAAACAGATTACACATTTCCCACAGTTTTTTCTGTAAACCTGTGACTTCGCCCAGCTCCTTCATCTTGTCTTTCGAAACTGTAATGCCTAGTCCACAATATATCTGAAATTTATTTGCAGCGAATCAATCCTGTATCTTTGCGAATTTCTGTTTTCTATGAATAAAATGCATAGTCATACTGGGCAAAAATGTAATTATTGTTGTTTTCACTATTATTAATTTGAAATATGATTCAATTAACGAAGTTCAAAAAGCACATTGGTAGAATTGATTAGAGGATGAGTATTTGGGTATTTTTCATGTATGTGGTTTCATTTTTATGTTGGAATTTAAGAGTGCTAAAAATCTTTCTCATAGACATTTTTCTAGTGCCAAATGCGAAGTTATTCCAGAAGCTCTCATCGTTGCCATTGCCCTTCAATTTCGCGATATTCTGCCAAAACCTACCCCTGCCTGGGATTCATCTCACCCACCTATATAATCTATCTTGTTTCACTACTTCATTAATTGTTAAAAATCTAAAAAGGAGTTACCTCATCGGTTTGTAGTTCTGGCATTGATTCATGAGCCGGTAGTACCTTTATAGCCCATGACATTTCATCAATAGCACAGGGGTTAGACGGGATAGCGTCACCAAAAGATTCTATCAGGATAATGATAAATTAAATCGATATTTTCATGGCTTTTATATTAACAAAGCTATTGTTAACTTACTACAATCGATTTTATCAATCACTACTTTCACATCTTTGGCGATGTCTTGCAGTAGTCCCCGCAATGATTTCTGATCAGCAGACTCGTTCTTCTGTTGGAGAAGAAGCTTATTTGCTGCAAGCAGTTTATCGTTTCTGACTCTGTAACCCGCAAGTTCCCTTGCCATCAACTCATTTCCATTTCTGAGTGTTATACAAGAAATACAATCTTGCTGAACCTCTGCCACCTTTGTTGTCTGTGGACAAATGTCATATAAACGTGTTACTTGGTAATTAAATGAGGAGGAACAATAAATTTTTTCACAAATACGTTATAAAGGGAAAAATGAGAAGATAAATTCTATGGGGAGGAAGTTCAAAATATTTATAGAAAAAGGGAGTTTATTAATTTTCTATAGGTTATTCAAATACAGAGAAACTCTCCTGTTTGTCTCGGTATTTTTAAATCCTGTCCAAGTACCGGGACAAATCCAGGACTGGATTTTTCAAGTACATCGGGCTTGGTCCGATTTTTTCTCTAAAATGGGAATTGCCCAAGTATCGATGTCTCGGTTTTGTCCCTGAACTCGAAAATGATTTGAAACTTTCCGAGATTATGAATTTATTTCCGACCTGAGGACGAATCTAAGACTAGAGTGCATCATGGTCTATGTCAGTTTTGTTTCCGAGCAAAAAAAACACAAAATTAAGTTCTTAATATTAATAGAAACAAAAAAAGAAGGAAAGCAGGATTTTATGAATTTTGCACGAGTTACTCAAATCCAGGAAAACTCGAGTTGATGTTTTTCTTTTCAATTCCTACTTGAGTCTTGAATCTATTTCTTTCGGAAAGAACATTGAGTCCTTGATTGGTCTTCACATTTTCTACAGAATGAAAATACACCTATCGAGACACACTCGAGAGCTGTAATTTGATAACGTGTAAAAAATCAATAAACTAACTTCTCTGCTGGGTTTACCACCTCTACTGGGTTCCCACTTTGTCGTAGTGAGGGGGCTCGGTCGCGGGCGGTGGAGGTCTTAAGGACTACCGCTGCCCGCGGTCGCTAAGAGGAGCCCACCCAATCCATTTGCGTGAGCGGCGTAAGCCATGGCCTCGGCCATACCGTGCCTAAGGATGCTTGGCACAGGGGGAGCTGTGTCGCTAACGGTGCCTCTCAGAAACCTGGGCGACCTCTGAGAGTAGTCTTGGGTGTAACCCACCCGAGACAAGCCAAGCCCTGGGCAATCGCGGCAATGCACCAGGTGAAAACGCTTAACCGCGGTACTCGTGGGACTAAAATGGGAACCAATCTAAAAAATCTTGATATTGAAAAAGCAACTTCGGGTGGGGCCAGCGATGGCGAACACACGAAGTCTGACAAGGCTGACCAGTCTGGTACCGATGTGAATCGGGTCAGACTGAGTGGAGCCGAGAGAAGCCGCCGCAAGAGAGCGAAGCTGCATCAAACCTCGGGGGCGATTGCAACCTTGACGGATGCAGCAGCGAAGGTCGATGAGGGAAGGGGGGAGGGGGCTACGAGGAAGGCAATAAAACGCCTTCCATCAGAGCGTACTACGCCAAGCCCCTCAGTCAGACCGAAAGAAAAGAGAATGAGAACGCAGGATCAGGGCACATATGCTCAGAACACTACGAGCTCATTCAAGTTTGCAGTTATGCCGGAGTCATATCCGGATCAGAAACTGGGCACTGAAGAGGTAACGCAGGTGAAGAAACTCCTGAAGGGGGCCATTCTGGCGTTACCTGACGGGGTGAAAGCACCCACCTTCAACGGTGTCTGGGAAAGAGAAGGTGTGGCAATGGTGTGCTGCACTGATGAGGAAACGGGAAATTGGCTGAAAAGCCTTTTCCCCGAAAACAAAATAGCTGGACTTACTGTACGTGTGGTCGCAGCCTCGGAGCTTCCCAAGAAGCACAGGGTTGTACTACACGTGGAAGACCCAGATCTAACCGCTCAAGAAGCACTGTGCTTCCTTGAGAAACAAAATGCAGGACTGCAGGCCAGAGAGTGGGTTGTCGCTCGGGGCAGTGAGAGTAGGGACGCGAAAAGTGCCCACTTCGTTGCGCTGATAGACGACCGATCACTCTCTGTTCTGAAAGCCTGCAACTTCAGACTGCACTGCGGGATTCAAAAAGCTACTGTCAAGCTGCTTGCGAAAGACCGTGGTGAAAGTCAGAAGAAGGGTACATAGAGGTACCAGGAAAGTAGTCATCATTATGGCTGCAACCCGGGTGCACATTGTACAGATAAATTTGCATCACAGCAAAGCAGCCTCGGCTACTCTAGTCACGCTGTTAGCTGGGATGCAGACTGTCATACCAATGATCCAGGAACCATGGATAGTGGACAATGCTATTAAGGGCCTCAGTGGTTGTCGCAGAATCTATCACGCAAACACTCAGGAGAAAATTAGATCTTGCATTGTTATTAAAGGACTAGACTCGTTCTTCTGTTCACAGGCTAGTGAGGGAGACCTGGCTGTGGCACAAGTGGATCTGGGCCTGGGACAAAGCGAGGAAATGAGCTTGGTTGTAGGGTCAGTTTGCATGCCCTATGACTCGGCTGGACCACCTCTTTCGAAAAAAGTAAGGGANCCTGGAGAGGCTGGTGGATAGACACATCAAGGCCGGGCCCTTGGCTGACAGACCCCTCTCCCCCTGTCAATATGCATACAGGGAGGGCAGATCAACAGATATCGCCTTACATCACCTCGTGGGACTGAANGGGGCCGGTCTAAATATCCTTAATAGGGGGTCAGAACCTACCTTCATAGATCGGAGACGACAGGAGGTCATAGATATCACTCTGGGGACGGATAGAGTGGCAGACATGATTGGAGACTGGAGGGTCTCAAAGGAACTCTCAACGTCCGATCATCAAACCAGAAGAATGTCCATCCACACAGTAAAAGAAACGGAATGGGTGAGAAACCCAAGATGAAGNATAGAGTGGCAGACATGATTGGAGACTGGAGGGTCTCAAAGGAACTCTCAACGTCCGATCATCAAACCAGNTAAATCAACTAAGTGAGGCCGGCTTCCACGTCATCGGTTTCGCCGATGATGTGGCAGTTGTTGTGAAAGGCGGATTTCTGAGGGTGCTAAGGGACCTGACGGCAACAACCTTCAATATCATTGAGGACTGGTGCAGGGAAACTGGCCTATCGGTAAATCGGGCCAAGACAACGGTCCTGGTTTTCACCAAAAATTATAAACTGGAAAAGACCCAACCTCTGAAGCTAAATGGCTCGGAGATAAACTACACCAGC
>NW_021681119.1:42044-42482 GCF_001412515.2 Diachasma alloeum
CTCCTTCGAGACAAACTGCAAGCTAATCCTGAAAGGGCAGCCCACTGAGACCCCTTGGTGGTCAGAGAGACTCGGTGGGCTGAGGGGCAAGGCTAGAAAAGGTTTTAACAAAGCTAAGAACNATAATAAACTCAGCTGGAAAGAACATATCTGTACTCAGAGAAATAAAGTGTTTGCCTCTATGTGGGCGTGCAGAAGAGCTGTGGGCAGGATATGGAGACTCAATCCTAAAATAATGCTCTGGCTCTACTAAATGGTTCTACTTCCGAGACTGTTATACGCTGCGGTCGTCTGGTGGCCGAGGGTGAGTAAGACGGAAACAAGGAACCTGTTGAAAAGCCTACAGGGAACCTTCCTGAGGGCTGCAACAGGAGCCATGAAATCGACACCTACTGAGGCGCTAGAAATAACACTCAGCATCCCACCCCTCGACCTTAG
>NW_021681119.1:43614-43777 GCF_001412515.2 Diachasma alloeum
TCACCATGGGATTCTGGGTAATGAAGAGGCAGATAAGCTGGCCAAGGTGGGTACAGAAAGGGTGCCCTCAGATGGCCTGCTTGGCATGCCCTTCGCAGTGGGAAAAACTCTTATTAAAGATCATTTCCAGCAGGATCATGTCAGGCGTTGGGAGAAAGTTGCG
>NW_021681119.1:43807-48628 GCF_001412515.2 Diachasma alloeum
GGTAGCAGTAGGGCTCCTTACGGGTCATACAGCTCTCAGAGCTCATCTGTTCAAGATGAAACTTGCAGAACAAGAAGACTGCAGACTGTGCGGAGGTGATAAGGAGGGCGTCATCCACATTTTATGTGAATGCCCCCTATTAGCACTCCGTCGCTATAAAATCTGGGGCCAGGCTTTCCTGGAACCAGAGGACTTACAACAAGCGGCTGTCACCAGCCTTATTAGCCTAGTGAGAAACACATGGCTGGGGCTGTATGACTGACCAAAACTAAGGCAGAAGTTACAAAAGATCGTATGATTTAGGTGACTCTGGGCGCTTTAAGTGACCAGCCGCACATTTTTCATTCTATTCTAACTTCTCTGCTCATTTTTTGTCTTGATAAATAATTGAGATAGAGCCTATTCCATTCTAGTTCTGAATTTCTTTTGAAACTTGGAAAGGAAGAACGACATATAATGTTTGAAATCTGTAATAAAAAATGAAAAAATTTACCAATCGTGATAAATATACATCAAAATTCCTAAAATTGCCTGGGTATTTCTTCAAACCTCTCTGGAATATCGATCGAAATGCAAAACTCAATTAAATAAATCAACATAATATCGTCGCATTAAAATGAAAGGGGCGTAAAAGTTATGGTTATATACACTACTTACGCCGCTTATGACAATGACCGTCACCCCAAAAAACTTTCACCGTTTTTGTTGTCCGGGTGTAACCCAGTAAACAAAATTGTCCGATAAGTTCAAATTTACCAGCAATTCTTGGATACTATTATCCTTAAAATAGCTGACGGATTGCTGTCAATATGACGACAATTTAATCCCAAATGGAGATGATAACCCAGAAAAGTTATCATCAGGTTATCGGAAATACTTACTGCAAATTAGTAGCAAAAATTGACGGTAAATTGTCGAACTTGAATGTGCGCAACTCTTCAGATGAAATTTGCCGTCAATTTATCAACAAAATAAGTGATAATGTTGACGATTTCTATTTCAATATTATCACACCATTCAATGTCAATTAGTTGCTTAAAAGTTGACTTTAAATTTCTAATAATATTATCAATTGATTCGACATCAATTTACTGTTAAGTTGTCGGCAGTTAGAGAGTCAATTAGTGGACTAATTAGTATTCTATTCATCCCAAATGAAAGGAAAGATATGGATTCTTCCAAGGGGGTGTGTTGTGGGACAGATTTGTAATGTTTCGATTAATATTATAACTTATTAATAAAAAGCCGGACTGAACAATTCTATTGCTATTGTCGTCTACTAATGTGGACGTCTACATGAAAAGAGTCTACTTCGTTGCATCTTGTTTCCGAGATATTAAAGTTTTTGTGTCTTTATTTTGTGTTCGCATTTTTAAACGGAGCTTTCGAGGTGTCGCGTTTTTCGAGGACATTCGAGAAAAATTCTCCAGTTTTTTGGAAAATTCGATAAAATTCTCTGGTTTTACAGTAAATTTGAGGAAACTTTCTGGTGTTTAAAGAATTCGAGAAAATTCTCCAGTTGTGTAGACAATTCAAATAAATTCTGCACTTTATCTCAATCTTTGGGGCGGAAATTTTCTTCTCTACTGAAATGGTGATTCAATCGCAAAATTATCAACAGTTTAATTAGTTGATAACTCTTGAATTAATGCTCGGAACAAAAAGCGAAGAGGAACTTTCGGCTCATCATGTCATTCTTTTTCACCCCTTAATGACTTCGCCGAATATTTTGAGACACCCTGTTGAGCAAATGTTTACTTTCGGATCCCTAGACTGCTTGATGTACTTGGAACTTAAACCTGCCCAAAAGTATTAAGTACCTTGAGTACTTAGTACTTAGACAGGTTTAAGTACTAAGTACCCTGGGTATTTAGTGATTAGACAGCTAGTAGGTACTAGGCACTTGATGTACTTCAGTACTTAGTACTCAGTAAGTATTAAGCTTGCCCATCACCGAGTTGTGAGTATACTGGAATATGTTTTCGATGTTCTTCTTGACTATGACTTGATTGACAATGAGATTGCCACGTATTCTACAATTTACATGTATTGAATAACTTGGATCTGATAGAAATATTTCCTGACATTGAAAAAAAATGGATTGAAGAGATAAACTACGAATCACAAAATTATATCTGTGAAAATGTCAGATGTGTTGAAATATAATTCTGAAAAAGGTTTTCATGACACTAAAAGATCAATTACAAATTATTTGGGTTATTCCCCACCATCGAAATCTCGACCAATAGGAGCATGGGATTTGACATCACGTGGTGCGTATGATATCGATAATTTTTATGTAATACCACGGCTGTTGCTAAGCAATAAACAAAAGTTTTCCGTAGGAATTTAACCCGAGACAGTCGAAGAAACATCAAAGAGTAGTGACATTTGTGAAAATGATGGAGAAAAAAAAAGTCGATTTGGAGAAAAAATTCTTCATTTTGCCACGAAAATGTCAAATCCCAGCTCCCATTGATCGAGATTTGAATGGGGGGGAATAACCCGCCGAATACCCCTCGTGCTTGAAAATTAATTGAGTATTTCCCTCAAGTTCCCCTGCTTAGCAACATGTGCATGCAGTTTGGCACAAAATCCCTGGCGCAAGCGCTCGGGATTTTGATACTGCCAGACTTCATGCACATGTTGCTAAGCAACGAAACTTTCGGGAAATACTCGATAATTTTCAAGCACTCGGGGTATTATAACTGGTAATTCCATTATATGGGTAATTCGTCGGAAAAATTCTGAATTTCCAGAAAAAAATGATTTTTGCTTCCGAATGGAAGCATTGTAATCGTTCTATTTTTCGATTTTCTAATTTTGCTTGGAAATGATGTAGAATGATCAGAAACATAAAAATACGAAGTTTGGAGACCATGTCTGTCGGTGTCAATGTTCATCGCCACCTGTCCGGTGGTCATTTTTTGGAAAATCGATTAATAAATTGACTAAACTTATTCCAAAAAATCTGAAATTTTGTCAGATTATAGTACGTAACTAGGACTAACTCTGTGCGAAATTTCACTCTGATCGATCAAATACTTTCTGAGAAAAAGCTATTCATTTTTAAATCGTTTTTCGTTAATATCTTCGAAACTAGCCAACCGATTTCAATTTTTTTTTTCAAAATATTCGTCTCGATGCCTTCTATCTGAATCAATTAAAACATACATACCCGTTCATACAAAGTTTTCGAGATATTTCAGATTTTCAGTTTTTTCATAAAAATCCTTGTAATCACGCTAGCTTGTGGAAAAATTGAGATATCAACTTGAACTTTGGAAAGAATCTTCCCCGCACGATGATAATTTTTGCTATTGAAAATGAGCTCAATCGACCGAGTAGTTTCGGATATATTCGACTTTCCCTGAAAACTTTCTGTCTGCGATAGCTCAAAAACTATTCGACCGATTTCATTTATTTTTTCAAAATATTCGTCTCCATGCCTTCTAGCTGAATCAATCAAAACATATATACCCGTTCATATAAAGTTTTCGAGATATTTCAGTTTTTCAGTTTTTTCATAAAAATCCTTGTAATCACTCTAGCTTGTGCAAAAATTGATATATCAACTTGAAATTTGGACAAAATCTTCCCCCCATGATGACATTTTTTCCGATTGAAAATGAGCTCAATCCATCGACTAGTTTCCGAGATATTCGACTTTCTCTGAAAACTTTCTGTCTGCGATAGCTCGNGGGGGGTTAATTTGAGAAACGGCTTATAAACCCATTCTGCTCCTTCTGTGAAATTTTGAAATCCATTATTATGGGCTTTATTCGGGAAGGAGGAGGGGTGTCAACTCGGGAGATGACAAACAAACCCATTCTGCCCCATTATTTTCTTAATGAGGGAGAAGGGTCGGGGGGAGTCAATTTGGGAAACGACACACAAACCCATTTTGCCCCATTATTTTCTTAATGAGTGCGAGCGAGGGGGAGTGTCAGCTCAAGGGATGACAAACAAACCCATTTTGCCCCATTCGTAGCTTTTTTTCTTATGGGCGAGGGGGCGAATGTCAACTCGAGAAACGACTAACAAACCCATTTTGCCNAAAACTTTGTATGAACGGGTATATATGTACATTCTGTGGTTACTCGTTTCAATATTTATTTCGATGCCATCTATCTAATCAATTAAAACACATCTACCCGTTTACAGCAAGTTTTCAGAGAAAGTCGAACTACGATCCATTCGGAAGNTATTTTCTTAATGAGTGCGAGCGAGGGGGAGTGTCAGCTCAAGGGATGACAAACAAACCCATTTTGCCCCATTCGTAGCTTTTTTTCTTATGGGCGAGGGGGCGAATGTCAACTCGAGAAACGACTAACAAACCCATTTTGCCCCATTTGCATTTTTTTTGTTATGAGCGAGGAGACGGATGTCAAGTCCNCCCATTAATAGGTTATTTTGTATAATTAGGAGAAATTATTGATGGTGTGCTGTGTGGTAAAGAAGTTCAGATGGGAGAATGCCGCGAGATGGCGCTAGTGTTAAATTATCGAGTCGGCGGTAGACTGTCAGCAGTNGGGGGGGGAGGCAACTCGGGAGATGACAAACAAACCCATTTCACCCAATTATTTTCTTAATGATCGACAGAGGTTGCAGGGGGGGGAGTGTCAATGCGGGAAATTGCTCACAAACCCATTCTGCCCCTTCTGTTGGATTTTGAAATCGATTATTTTTGGTTTCAAGGGCNAATATTAGATAGGTTTGGGGGGGGGGGTTGATTTGGAATATTAGCACTAATCCATTTTGCCCCATTTGGTGAATTTCGCAATACATTATTGTGGGTGGCGGGGGGAGGGGGGAGGGGGG
>NW_021681119.1:48759-49354 GCF_001412515.2 Diachasma alloeum
TGTTGGATTTTGAAATCGATTATTTTTGGTTTCATGGGCGGGTGTCAACTCGGAAAATGATAAACAAACCCATTTTGCCCCACGGTTTTCATAATCAGCGGCAGGGAGGGGTCAAATTGGGAAATAGGTAACAGTCCCATTTCGCCCCACTGTTTTCCTAATGAGCGTGGGGGGGAGATCGATCTGCGAACTGGCTCACAGACCTATTTTGCCCCGNTTTTCTGAATGAGCGAGAGGAGGGATGTCAAGTCGGAAAACGATAACCAACCCCGTTTTGCCCCATCATTTTCTCATTGAGCGTGATGTAGCGGCATCGGGGGAGTCAATTCGGGAAATTGCTCGGAACCCATTCTGCCCCTTCTGTTGAATTTTGAAATCGATTATTTTTGGTTTTATTCTGGCGAGGGAGGGGGATGAACTCGGGAAATGATAAACAAACCTATTCCGCCCCACGGTTTCCATAATCAGGGGTCAATTTGGGAAATAGCTAACAGTCCCAATTTAGCCCATTTGTTGTTTTTTTTTATGAGTGAGAGGGGGGAGGGGGTGTCAACTCGGAAAATTGCTCGCGAACCCATTCTGCCCCTTCTGTTTA
>NW_021681119.1:50562-69627 GCF_001412515.2 Diachasma alloeum
TCGGCGACGATAGGTCATTCCGTTACCCTATCCCCACCAATCAACCCGACGGGATCACGGAGGTACCAGTCCTTTCACCTGGCCGTTGGTCCCTAGCCTACTCCGACATAGCCTATAGAATCGCCCAGTTGGACGGCCTGTACGTCGGCCCCATTTCCCCTAGCGAATGGGCGAATTCTACTACGGCGATAGTCTAGTACGCCCTCCAGACCTCCAGGGGTCGCGGTTTCACCCATAACCGCTATGCCTTAGGTCTTTCATCGGTTTGTGGTTTATCTCACCTAGTCCCGGCTTTCTTCAGCCGCTTCTAGGTGTCACTACTTATCTCTCTTTAACAATTTTGAGAGTTCACTTATCTTTTTAAGGGGATTTCAACCCGTAACGAGAAAATCTCGTTACAATATATATATATATATATATTATATATATATATTTGGACTGTGTGCGCATATTCATTTCTCTTGTGTTCTGTTAGCAGTAGTAATTTTAATGTATTTTATTTTATTTATATTATTATTATTATTATTTATTTTTGTAGATGGCTCCAGGTGCTGTTCGGGAGGTTTTGGAGGTTGAAGATGAGAGGGAGGTGGAGGAGGTCCCCGACCTTCCTGGGGGTGCAGGGATTCGTCCCTTCGCTATTGTTTTCGGGGAGGTCGAGCTGGAGGGGGATCTCCTCCAGAGCTTTTTGTGGTGGGAGGAAAGGAGGGTAGAGGTGAGGGAGCTGTTAGAAGGGGATCGGTTGGAGACACTGCTGGCGGTGGCGTCGGAGGTTTGTGGGGGAGAGATCCCAGTGGATGGGTTCTTGGAGGTGCTCCTAGACTTTCTCGCTTTCTTGGGGCCTTCTTATCAACTGACCACGGTAAGTGGTATGTATATGTATTTTTTTTTCTTTTTAGGCACGGAGGCTATGGAGACAGCTCCTTATTTTCAAGGGCTTCTTGGCGACTGTGGGGAGGAGGCAGCCCCTAGGGTTTCTGGAGGAATTTTCCTCACGGATTTTAGGGGTTACTCTGGCAGTTGGCCAGGATATTTTGTTTGGCTGATGTTGGACCTGTATTTATACAATAAAATTTGTTTATTGACACGTGTCTGACCTTTTTATTTTTAGATGTAGTTGATAACCACGGCGGATGGAGTGTCCTGTTTGGGGATTGTGATGGCGTGTTTTGGTTTGGTGATCCCTTCCTTTTTCGGCGCTCGAGTTGGTGCTGGGTAGCTGGGCATTCCGACCGTAGCAATTGTTGCTGGGGTTTCTTCTATCCTTTGGATTTCTGGGGTTCCAATTTTGATTCTTCGTTGGAATTTTCTTTGGTTCTGCTTGGACTTCTGGCAGAGGGAGAAGCATGACAGAATGCTCATGATAGACAGTCCTTGCCTGTATGCGCAGATGCTGGCTGCGACCATGGATAGGAAGATGATGGCGGTGATGATGCCATTTGTTGCGGTGAGGATTCTATGGTGGTATTCCTCTTGATGGTGCAGTCCGATTTCTTCCGCCTCGTTTAAGGTGTGTTCGAGTGATTCGTCGAATTCCCTGTTTTCATCTGATGTGGGTAAGATATCTTGTTTTATTTGGCTCAATGGGTGTATTGGTTTCGGTTTGTCATTTAGTATTGGTGCAATCGCTGAAATGTTTATTGTTTTAGGTAACCCCAGTATCATGGGGAGTTGAGTCTGGATTAGTCCTGCACCCTCGATGACGGCTGTGGCGGTTTCTGCCTTGCAGTTGGGGTTTAGGTGGATTATTCCTGTGCCATTTATTGTTAGGCTGGTGGCTTGTTGGTTGGTGCAGGTTATTTCTAGTGTCTCTGGTTGTATGGTGGCATAGAGCCAACCATTGGTGCTGGTTAATTTGGTCCATTGTGTGTCTTGATTCTTGGTGACTCTGATGTTGCAGTTCTGATCGATGGCGGAGTCGACTTGGGCGTTGGTGTTTGTAAGTAGGCGGTATTCGTAGCTCTGTTTTCCATTGGGTTTCTTCAGGGGAAGGTTTCTGGGGCAAGCTAGGCAGTTTTCCAGTGGAATGCAGGTTTGCAGGTGTTCCCGGTTCATTTGGCTATATCTGCTGGTGAATTTTGAGGTTGTGATGTATTCATTTTGTGGCTCTACCTATGGTGCAAGTGTTTGGTTCCCGTGGATTCTCTGGGGAACTTTGCAGGGGATTATTTTGTAAAGTTCCATTAGGTCTCTGCTTAGTAGTGGAATGTCGAGGATTATGAGGAAGGAGCCATTGTTGAAGCCGGTGTGCATGTCACTGATTTGGCTTAGGATGGTCAAATCTGTCTTTTCCGGAGATGTTGGAAAGATGCTGTCGGTGATGACTTTTCCAATTTCCTCTATGGCCTTGTCCAATTTCTGGTTATTTATTAAGATGGGGTTTAGTTTCCCGTGTTTCGCGTCTTCTATGGCATGGAGGATGTTGTGCGTCGTTTCTAGATACTTTCTGGCGGCATGTTGTATTTCTCTAGCTGTTTCGTCGAGGCTTGCGAGATATTCCACTTGAGTCAACTTGTCGGACAGTAGGTTGGTGTTGGAGGCTATGACGTTTATTCGGTCTGTGGCCTTTCTAATTTTCTCATAGTTCAGTTCATGTTCTTTACTTATGGCATTTATTTAAGCTTGGATTATGTGAGTTGAATTTCCGATTAGGTGGGTGATTTGTTGTTGGTCTTGATAGAGTCGATCAATTACTTTGGTGATGTGTTCTTGGTCATTATAGTCCATGGTGCCGAAGAGGGATCTCGATATGGTGCCCACGAATCCTAGTAAAGGGGATCTGCTATAACGTCTTTTGGGGTTCTGTTTTGGACTTTTCCAGATTCTTTCCAGATGTTTCTGTATTGTTTGGAGTGTCGTCTTATACTCTTCCATGATTGGTATGCCTAGTACTCTATCGCAGGTTTGCTTTCCTTGGTGTTTATAGCATTCAGTTTGATGTTTTTCTATGGTTTGTATCCCGGGTAGTGGTTGTCCTAGGAGGTTGTGCATGTCCACTGTGAGCATCAGTCGCCATTTTCTGTTGATTGTTCTTATTTGGTCGATTTTCTCATAGTAGAGTCCGGGGTTGTGGTCTATAGATTCGTGTTGATAGATTTGATCGAGTGTTAAATCTGTTTCGGCCTGAATTACCCAAACGGTGGTCCAGATGATGAGGATAGCTCTCATGGTATTGTGTTCTGTAAGTTGGAGAATTTTTGTTTGGGTTTGTTGTGCTTAATTTGTTTTTTTTTTTTAAAATTTATTTGGGAGGTTTCGGCTTAGATCTGGTTAGGATCGGTGGGTATTATTTCTGATCCTATTGTTGATAGTTCATCTGCTTTTTCGTTCCCGTATATTCCCTGGTGTCCTGGGGTATATTCGAATTGGACGTCGATTTTCTGGGTGAGTTCGGCGAGCTGTTTCAGGAGTGTTTGATTGACAACGGGCTTGGACTTAGCATTTAGCCAGCCATTTGTTTTCCATTCCTTTATGTGTTCAGTCATGCAGCTGATGAGGCATTTGGAATCGGTGATTATTCGTATTCTCGAAATGTCATGGCGAATACATATTTGGCATGCTTCGATGGCGGCCGCTGTTTCGGCGGTGATGTTGGTGGCCCGTGTACCTTGAAGAGTTTTGTAGGTGTTGAGGGGGTGGTTGTCCGCGAACCACACTCCGATTCCTGCTTTGGCATCGGTTGAGCCGTTAAAGGAGCAGGAGCCATCGACGTAAACTAGTGTGCGTCCTGACCCGTCTGTACTCATGTCCCTGCAATGGTTTCATTTTCAATCGTATACACTCAGATACGGGCAAGGGTCCCAAAACATAAAAGTGCTCATAACTCGCGAAATATTGACTTTATCGCAAAATAAAGTCTAGGACTTTTGATGTTTGTAATTGAACGGGCCATCGATTCCCGAGGTCAAATTTCCAAAATTTCAATTAGGGTGGCCTGTGCCGTGAAGGGTGGATCACTAAATTTAATGATATTGACTCATTCTGCGCAGGGTTTCAGTTTGTTTGGGTGTTTCATGAAGTAGTGTCCGTCTTCGCTTTCTAGGTACACGTTTCCTTTTTCGGTTATGTCGACAATCTCGTGGGGTCCGGTGTAGGCCTGATCCAATTTTCCGATCTTGGGCTCCTTCTCGACGTAGACGAATTGCCCTATTTTGAGGTCCATTGGTCTAGCGTTTCGGTCGTAAAGGCCCTTGGAATGTAGTTTGGCCTTTTCTAGATGGTCGAAGGCGAGTTGGTGAATTTTCTGCCTTTTTTTAATTAGGTCTACCATGTAATCGTTATAGGTATGTATTGGCTCATCTTCGTCGGTAACGTTGGAGGGGAGAACTGCCCCTTTTCCATACAGGACTTCAAATGGTGTGAAATTTGTTGAGCTATGCACAGTAGTGTTGTACGATAGCATGGCGAAGGGGAGTAGCTCATCCCAGTCGGTGAATTCGTCGGTAAAGGTCTTCAGATATTCGGCTAGTACGTGATGACTTCTCTCAAGGGCTCCATTTGACTGAGGTCTATATCCAGATGTCGTTATATGGTGGAATCTCAGGACCTTTCCCAGTTGATTGAACAATTTGCTGAGGAAGCTGGTCCTTTATCTGAGAGGATTATCTTGGGGCATCCGTACAGGGCTACATACTTGGTTGCTAGTGCATGAGCGATAGTGTGAGCCTTGATATCCTTAAGGGGTACAGCGGTGCAGTGCTTGGAGAAGTTATCTTGTATCGTCAGGATATGGCAGTGACCCATACGTGTAGCTGGGAGGGGGCCTACGGTGTCGATAGAGATTCTCTCGAAGCATTCGCTGGGTGTTTCGGTGATGAGCATGGGCTGTCGGAATTTCACCCTTCGAATTTTCTCTAGTTGACAGGTTCGGCAGAGTTTGATAAATCTCTCTATTTCCTGCTTCATCCCGGGCCAGTAGAACCTTTCCCTTACTCGGTTGAAGGTTTTCACAATCCCTTTGTGTCCTCCGGGGAGAGTTGCATGGCATTCCTTAATGATTTCTGGTCTTAGGGCTGCTGGAGGCATCCGGATTCCACCATGACATAGAGTTACAGTAGCTGGATGGAATTGAAATTCTTTCTCCAGGAAGTATCGTATTCTGATATTGTCGTCTATTTCGTCGCCCTGAGATGCCATTTTTATTTCAGTGATTTTGTATTTTTCCATGGCGGTTTTGAGATTTTTCAGGCAGAGTTTTAGTATCCGGTTGTTGACTTTTTCGAAGTGCCATTGCTTCGCAATGAGGGTAAATGTTCGGAATTTTCCGCACTTCGTGACGATGACTTGACCTAGTTTTGGATTGAGCTTACGTATTTCCTCCAGGTCTATCAGATTGAGGTCTCTTAAAAGTTTGGTGTTTTGCTTTTTGATCTCTCCATCTGCTGCGAGGAAATGAGCAATGTTTCCCCTGGTAAATGTTAGTCCATCTCGAGTTTCTTTGATGTTGCTCGCAGGCTGATAGTCACTTTGTGGTATTGTGATCTTGTCGTCCATAGGTTCCTCATTTGATTTGTTCTGAGATATTTCTCCTTGGGTCTGTATGAAACCGTGCTCTTCGCTCGTGGGAAGGTCAGGCGGGAGGAATTTGGGGTATGGATTCAAAGACACCCCCGATGGCTGCGCTGATGACGGTTGTGTAATTTCGTTTGCTTGAGGACTTTCCGCTTCTTGGGAGTGCGTTGCTTGATGGATTTCTCCGGTGCGTGGGAACAGTTCTCTTGGGGTTAGGTCTATTGAAGAATTTTTCTTTTCCGGAGAAGATTCGGCCATAGGTGACTGTATAGCCCTTGGTGTCGGCAGTAAGGATTCTCGTGTGACCTTTGGCTGCGATATCACAGAATGTCTGGATTGAGGTATTTCTTCCTTCTCCGTTTTTTCGGGATTTTGGTCGGTGGAGTTCGTCAATTCTGAGATTTCGTCAGTTGAGTTGATCAGGGGTTTGGACTGGTTTTGCAACTCAGCCATCTTCTTCTCAAATTCTTGACAGGATTCATTCAATTTCTCTTTGAATTCTGGACCCAGACTGGTTCTTCTCATTTTGTAGAGTGGTAACAGCTGATCTAGCAGTGGCTCTAGGGGTTCCTGGAATATTTCCTCGTCTCTTTCCGAGATTTTCTCCATATACTCGTAGAATTTTTCCAGGTTTCGTTCCATTCGTTCCATGTTCAATGGTGGACGTGGTGTGGGATTTGGTTCTTCATCCTTTTCCTCTATTCGAGTTTCCGCTTCAATGATAGAAGGCGTTTCCTCATCGGTGGAGTTTTGATCTGTGATGAATGTATCATCCTCCAATTTTTCGTCCGTTGGGATTCCTTCAAGGGAAATTTCCAGTTGATCTTCTTTTCCTTGGTCTTCCATTTCGACAGGTATTATCGATGGTTCATCCTGTAGTGGTGATTCCTCGGATTGAGTAGGTGTTGGAGTTGATTCTGGCATCTCCACGATTAGAGGGGTGAATGGAGTGGGGGTCGTTTCTTCCACTGTTCCTGGTTTGTTCTCGATTGTGGTGCCTCGGGTAGATGATGTGGAGGTTTTGCCGATTTTGGGTGTTGTTTTATAATCACGATTCAGTCTGTAGGAGATCGGCTGCCGGGTACCACTATTTGTTTCTGTTGCTCTTCTAGCCCGAAGCCTGTCGGCAATTGAGCTTCCCGCCGATGGGATGGGGATAATTTGTGGGTCACTATTTATTCTAACCTTTTGGTTAGGTTTTGTGACTGTCCTCGGTGTTTTCACACTAGACTT
Organism: Diachasma alloeum; assembly: GCF_001412515.2. Classification (NCBI taxonomy): domain Eukaryota; kingdom Metazoa; phylum Arthropoda; class Insecta; order Hymenoptera; family Braconidae; genus Diachasma; species Diachasma alloeum. The sequence continues at coordinate 57,307 of NW_021681119.1, forward strand.
TGGTACTGGTAGAGCAGGCATGCAGGTTGCGAACATGACGATTTCTTCATGTTCGTCCTGAAGAGGATTTTCTGCAAAGGCGTCTGCTAGCTGATTTCTCTTCTGTTTCTTGATTTCTACCTCAAACGTGAAATCATTCAAGTAGGTTTTCCACTTAACTTGCCTCGTAGTAGGGTTGCTGGAATCTCTGAGCCAATTCAGGGCTGGGCTGTTTGTAATAATGGTGAAGGGTACTCCATAGATGTAGGGTTTGAACTGGTTTAAGGCGTAGACAGCTGCTAGGCAGTCCAATTCAACTGAAGTATATCTTGTTTCAGCATCTCGAAGTGCTCTCGATGCGTACAGGATCGGGTGTTCATCTCCTTCATCATCTTTTTGGCTGAGGATGGCTCCAATGCCCTTTTGAGTACTGGAAACATGAACGATAAATGGTTCGTTCATGTCAGGATGAAACAGTAGAGAGTCCTCGGTGATGGCTTCTTTGAGGGCTTTGAATGATTGTTCTTGTTCTTTGCTCCATTTAAATCTTACATTTTTCTTGAGGAGATCATTTAGAGGCTGTGCAATTTCTGCGTAGTCCTTCACAAATCGTCGATAATAGTTACTGAAGCCTAAGAATCTCCTTATTCCCTGTTGGCTTATGGGAAGGGGCATCTCTGTTAATGCCTTTATCTTTGCTGGATCCGGATGAATACCTTGGTCATCGATTATGTGTCCCAGATAGGCTACCTCCTTCATAAAAAATTTGCATTTATCAGGCTGGAGAGTAAGTCCGTTTTTCCGCAGGCAGTTGAAGAATTTCCTGAGACGGGTGACGTGTTCACCCAGTGTTCTGGAGTAAACAACTACATCATCTAGGTAGACATAGAGTTCTGTCCCTTTTAGGCCAGTTAGGGTCTGATCCATCATCCGCTGGAAGATTGGGGGTGAATTTTGCAATCCAAAAGGCATCCTCATGTACTCGTAGTGTCCGCTGGGACCGGTAAAGGCAGTTTTTTCAGCGTCCATTTCATCCATCGCGATTTGGTGGAATCCACTGGCTAGGTCGAACACACTGAAGTACTTAGCTCCGCCTAGTTGTGAGAGAATTTCCGATATGTTGGGTAACGGGTAGGAATCTCCGATCGTTTTCTGATTCAGATGTCGGAAATCGATCACCATTCTCCATCGCTTCTTTCCCTTGGAGTCGGCTTTCTTTGGTACAATCCAGAGGGGTGAGTTGTATGGTGATTCTGAGTGCCTGATGATTTCTTGTTCCAGCAGGTTGTCTATTTGTCGATTTATCTCTTCCTGATGTTGAGGAGGGTACTTGTATTGCCGCTTATGGACAGGTTTATCATCGATGGTTCTGATCTTGCACTGGAAATTCTTAGCTTTGCCAAGCTTGTCTCCTGGAAGGTGGAATATGTCATTGAACTCTTTTACTAGTTCAATTACCTCTTTGCGTTCGAAGGGTTTAAGCTCCTGATCGGGTAGGGCCTCTATTACGTGCGATGTGCGAGGTGACAGACCTATATTTTCCTCTGGGGCAATTCCCATATTGCACCAGGCGAAGGTTTCTTGATGTTTTCCTAATATTTCGGTTCTTTCTAGGAGTTCATCGATTTCCTCTACCTTTTGGGGTGGTATATGGAGGTGAGCTGGTTCTTCGGTGGTGTTGATGGCGAAGAGACAGGCTTTCCCCTCCCTAATGCTGACCACACTCTCGCCTAGATAGACGCCTGGTTTTGTGGAGATCTGTGGTAGATACCCGACCGATAATTCGGTATTCTGGATGGGGATTTGGATGGCCATTCTTGCTCTTGGAGGGATGACGGTTGACTCATGGAATTTCTCGTAGTTATACCAATTCACCGGCAGGTTAGGCCTCTTGAGAGTGGTAATATTCCTTTGCTGATACCGTATGTCCACCTTTTCTTGAATTAAAAATTCTAACCCAAGTAATCCGCTTCCTTCGACAGGTAGTTTATGATCTACGATGTGGAATGGTACGAGAGAGCCAAAGATTTTTAGGTGAACTAAACCGCATGTTGGCAATGCATTCTCCGTTACTCCAAGTAGATAAGGTATCTTAGGAGGTTCGATTCTTACGTCGGGTTTGATGACTCTCCTCTCGATAAGGTTGATGTCAGCTCCGGTGTCGATGAGAAATCGATGTCGATTTCCGATGAGGTTTTTCACCTTCAGGTTTATCCTTGGGCCGCCCCCGCTGAGTGCAATTCGGCAAGGTTTTCCTCTCGTTGGACAATTGGGGAGGCAGAAATGTATAGGTTTCAATGGGGCGATGTTGAAGCTAATGTTGTTTGTGTTGAAGGAGATGTGAGCTTTCAACTCATTCAACATTTCATCCCCGATGATGGCTCCATATCCGCCTGGCTGGTGAGGAATCACGTGGAATTTTATTTGAACTTCAGGATGCACCGCGAGGCGAACTACTCCGAGGGAGTTCAAGACGTGATTGGACAGTCCAACGATTCCGATTGTTTCTGTGGTATCGATGAGGGCGTTTTCTACCAATGACTGGAACGATATTAGGTTTATGGAAGCTCCGGTATCGATTAATGCATTCACACCTGGGGAGATGACATTTGGTCCTCGAAAGATGATCTGGGGCCCCCCGGTAACTCTACACAGTATGGGTTTTACTGTCTGGGATGCATGCTCGACATCGTGTGGAGTGAGTGCTGGTTTTGGCCGCTCGTCATCGCACTCAATTGGCGAGCAACAATCTCGTTTAAAGTCTCCTTTGGAATTGTTCCCTCTGTGGATGGGCTGCCTCTGTTCTGCTGAGTTCTCGTAGGACTCCGCAGGGTGTTTCTCCCTTCTCGTTCTCTTGAGGGAGGCCTAGAGAGTGGTCTGGAGTCTGACGATGGACGATTCTGAGTCTGCAGGTTATTCAAACTCGTCGCAAGCTGTTGGAGTGAGGCTGTGGTCTGCTGCAGCATACTTTTGATCTCGTCCATATCGGAAAGGTTCTGTTTAGGTTTGAAGGGGGCTGCATGAGGACGTTGGTTGGCTGCCAAGATGTTAGCGAGGGCTAGAATCTGATCCGTGGTAGGGTTTTCTGCAGTTCCCGCTGGTTCCTCATAGTCAGATTCATCCTCGTCGTTCGGAGTTTGACCGTAGGCGATGACGGGGTTAAAGCTGCGCGAAGGGGGGTCACCAGGATGAGCTGTGTGTCCTGGTATAGATGGAGGTGGCCCCGGTGGTCGAGGTGGCGTTTGTCTGTACCCGTTGCCTTGCCTGTTCCGGTTGGATGGCAGATATTCATTGAGGAGAGCGGTGACTAGATCTCGTGAAGGGTCCTGATTTCTCCTCTGTCCGGAATAGTTTCGGTGACCGTAGCTTGACGATGGTGTCGGGGTATTTGACTGATTATATGACTGACTGTACGACCGATTTTGTTGGTATTGGTATCTCGGCTGAGGTGGCATTTGTTCCCCGTACAGTTCGGGCGGTAGAGAGCTCCCTGAATGGATTGGAATCGAGGGGTACTCCGTGATGTACCTGTAGTGCCCGTTATCAGCAATCTCCAACACTGGTAGTCTGACTGTATCCCGGAATTCGTCTGTTTCTAGTTGTGTAAGGATCTCTGAGATTTTACTTAGGTTGTTGCGCACAATACTTCCCTTCACGCTTGCAGGGGCCTATTCTTTAAACCGTTTAATGGCCTCTGTCTGGAGGTGTTTTTCGAGGACTTGTTTTTCAGCTTCATTTTCCCCAGAAATCGTACCCAGACCGAACTGGACCAGTGCTGCCAATCGCTCCAAGAACGATTCCACGGGTTCATTTTTGATTTTCAACAGCCCGCGTATTCTATTCACATAATACGTTAAGTCGTATCGACCTCTAAATCTCTTGATCAGGTGAGTAAGAATAGTTTCTACAGAAAAGAGGGGTTTGTTTGCCACTACGAATTTTGCTGAGGATAAAAGGCGTTTGAGTATTTGTCTCATATATTCTTCTTTCTTTCCGTCTGCTTTAGGAATGGAGGCAAGATTTGATCTCAACGCATACTCAAATTCGTCCAGAGAGCAGTGCTCATTTGTACCGGAGAATATGGGAATGCTGTTTGCAATGTCTCGGGCTTTGACATATTCTTCGTAACTGGACACGGTTTGATCAGCGTCACCCGAGTCTCCGGAGTAACTGATATTAACGAAGGACGGATTCGGCATTTTGTGAAGATAATTTACTTAGTTGATAATTTTAATAATTTTAATTTTGAGATTAAGTTAATTTGGATTAAGATTCCATGTGATTTTTCCAATAAAATTGGGAAAAGAAAAGAACATTTCTCTTATAATTATTTCAATGAGAATTTGAATTTTGCAAAGAAAAGTCTAATATTTGAAATTTACGAAGGATTTCCCAAAGCTGAAATTTTAATTTATTGACTTGAATTCAATTGACTAGAATGGGGTTCAAAAATTTCAGAATATTAAAAAGATAAGAGTATTGGAAACTTAGGCAGGTCCTACCGACTGCGCCATGAAATTTTAGCTGTTATGTCCAGAGAAGGATTTTAGCGTCGAATGGACATGTTTTAATTGTCACATTAAAATCAAAGCTAAAATTATTGAATTTTATAATTATCGGACGACGCAAAGTTTTATGCTCTTACCTTTTTTTAAAATATAAGGGAAAAAGGGCTTGATTTAAGGATAGGGCTTCAGTTGAGACGAATTTCTAATCAAGACATTTGGAGTTGTAGTGGGAATCAAATTTAAATTTAAATATATTTTGTTTAACTACTCGGTTTACAAAAACATGAGCGTGATTTTACAGAAATCTAGGTAGCTAAAATTCCTATCCCTGGAATCATCTGAAGGATTCAAATTTGGGTTTACAAATTTTGGTACTCACAATTCGGTCTGTTATTTATAAATTATTCGATGTACTTGTAGATCCTTGGGTAAATCCGTAATTTCCTCACCAGCAATTAGTCGCGCTAAAGGCTATTATGGATACTTTCACGGAAACACTTTCTTCTACTCGTTGATATTTTAATGAATTTTTGGCAGTTGAAGTTGAAGATTTTAAGAGTTTGGTTGAGACTGTCCACAACGCGTTACAATAAACGAATTCCTTATTTGCAAGAAAAGTCACCACTCTCGGTTAAAGAAATTTTATTCCCGGATAATTTCAATTGTTCGTAACTTACTATTAATTCAGTACTATCCCGTGTAGTCGAAGGAAGGATTGAAAAACCGGACCGATTAAATGAATTATTTCCACCAGAATTGTTACTGCTCCGTCGCTGCTTCAAGACTGTTTAATTTTGATTTTTCTGACATTTTTATATGAATTTTGGGGTCACTTGTCACATGGGCTCCAACGAGTCCATTTTTAATTGGTGGAAAATGTCGTATGACTTTTCCCACTCTTTCGATTTTTATGGGGAAGTAGTTCATTCGGTTTTTTGGGGTCTTAATTAATCGGTTTGCAATCGTTCCTTCGCGTACGAATCTTAGTATTGGGTAATTGGGGCATGCTGAGTGTGTCATTTCATCACTTTTGAACTCGATTCTACTGCCTTTGGAATTTTTAATTGAGTTCAAGTGATGAAATGTACTCAATTTAGCTTACAATTGTGGGTTTGATTCTCAATTACATGAAGTTATAAGGTAACTTATAGTTATGATCCTATATAAAATTTATTCTAGTCTTAAATTTCTAGTATAAAATTTTTGGTTTTTATGGGTAAGTAGTTCATTCGGTTTTTTTTTGGTCTCGATTAATCGGTTTTCAATCGTTTCTTCGCGTGTAGATCTTAGTATTAAGTAATTGGGGCGTGCTGAGTGTGTCGTTTCATCACTTTTGAACTCGATTCCAGTGCCTTTGGAATTTTTAATTGAGTTCAAGTGATGAAATGTACTCAATTTAGTTTACAGCTGTAGGTTGGATTCTTAATTATAATATAACTTATAATCATAGTTTTACATAAAATTTGATCTAGTCTTAAATTCCTATTACAAAATTTTGGACATTACACATAATTATGTTTTATGAATTGTCGCTGAAAAGTTGCAAAATATGAGATATATATTTTTTCAACGTGATCAAAACGTNAAATAACCGTTCTGAATCCAATTTATTTTTGTAATATTGAGACATCGATTCAAACTCATAATTAAGATTTATGGATTGTCGCTGAAAAGTTAAAAAATATGAGATATCCCATGTGAACTCAACGTGATCAAAACGTACATTGTCGTCAATCAAATTTTGGAACTTTTGTAGTCATTCATCATGAATTCATATTTATGTTCAAATTATAAATCAAAACTATGCAATGGGATTTCCACTTCGGAAATATTTATAATTTATATTTAAAATTCATCCGTCTAACTATACGCCATAATGTTACGTCACTCATATTGGGAAAATCGGCAACATCGTTTTTCAAATTTCTATGCAATTTTTCTATAGTCGGATATGTTTTATTCACATAAAAATCTAGAATTTTTCTACGTATGACGCCAACGAAAAATTCGTCACAAGATATGCGAGAGCGACCGCTTCTTTTCCGTGGTTCCGAGAGGAAACCGTACTTTTTTTTTAGCAATAACTCGTCTTACACTACGATCGGAAATTTCAAAACAATGAGCAATCAATTCTGTNGTTCCATGAACATTTTTTTTGTGTGACTCTATAGAATGTTTGACGTCTGGTCTTCGAAAACATTTTTGGAACGTCCAATGGCAAACGAGCAAGAGAGGTTAGAACGGAAACGTCTTGCGAACCTACGTCTCAATGTACTTTATTAAACGTCTGTCCAAAATACGTTTCATTAATGTTCAATATCCGGGTGTACCAGTACGTTTCAAACGCAACGTCCCATACACGTCTCATACCGAATTCACAAAAAACGTTTCTCTGAAACCGTATCGAGTACATCCTTGACACGTACTTCCTGGTATGTCCCCGAAACGATTTATGACACGCAATGAAATACATCTGCAGGACATTCATTATCGCACATAAATGATACGTTCATGCTACAACGTCATTGAGACATTTTTGTGGATTTCTCGATTGAACATTTCTGCTTGATGGTTTTTAATACGTTCAGTCTGGAACGATTAAAGTATGTTTTTACTTGACGTATTAATAACATCCACCTGTAGCGCATACGATTCATTCCTCAAATGTTTCTCACCGGATGGTTGGCGAACATGCTCCTCAGATCTAGTGGAAAACATTCTCCGATCAATTCTGAAGTACGTTTGCGAGACAATTGGTGGTGAATGTAAATAATACATTTGTAATTTGAGGTTTAGCGATTGTATCTGTGCGGGTCTCCAATAAAAGTCTTCTTCTTCACATACGAATGACGTGAGATAGGAAATATTTATGTACGTTTTCTCTAGATATTTTCAACACGTTTTTGAAATGTCACTTATTAAATTTTCCAAACATCTTCACATTTATTATTCACAATTGTGACACTATGGAATTATTCCAATAATATTCATTCGAACGATTCTGAAATGGACAAATGTATTAAACGAGCGATATTTTTTTCGAAAAATGTAGAATAATGTATCTCTTAAGAATTTCTATTTTTTAGGACTTTTCCAGGCCTTTGTACATAAAATTCCGTAAATCACACGGCCATAAGGGTATTTTCCGTCTCATGTCATTTCAATAAAGTATAAAGTCACATGAACCTACAAATAATTTTATAAGCCTAGTGACGGTATCTGTTATTATGGAACTTCCAACTATCTAACGGAAGGGTAATTCTTATCCAAAATTTCTTTCTGTATAGTTGGCTTACAACCGATTAATGACTTTCCAATGTATTTTGAATTAAATATAATTTTTTTTCTTCACGAAGAAAACATTCTTTCAAAAAAATTCAGAATCAATTTTGTGAAGAAGAAATTTTTTATTCATTTAATTATGAAATTATTTTTTTTTACATTCAAATTATTTTTTCGTGCATCATATCATATAATATCATTGGCTCTTGAGGGTTCGCGTTGGCTGCCTTCGGTGTTATACCCGCTCGTACCACTGTTCTCATCAGATGATGCTTGAGTTCATTCTCTGGCCATACATTGTTCACAGCTAGAATCGCTCCATCCAAGATTGCTTTTTCCAGTTTCGGAGCAATTTTTTTCAACCCAATTTTTCCAGGTTTCTTTCCTTCCCAATTCAATTTTGCCATCAGTGTGTTTGACATCATGGCTTCCATTATGGCCTTTGCAGTTGTTTGGCAGCATCCCCTCTTTTTAAATTTCAAGTATCCTCTGATTGTGTCACACTTCTCTTCGTCCAACATGGCTTCCACCTGCTCCAGCTCTTCGATCGTTTGGAGGGGAGCGGCAACGTCACAGATTTTCAGAGTTGCGATGACGCTACTGCCAGTTGTGGCATTCGCTTGGAACCTCGCTTGGATGTCCATCATCATTTTCAGCATTTATGAAACGTGAATGGAACGTATATGTTTAATGTTTCATAGATGCTGAAGCATCAGAAGGTTGCGGTGATGGTTGGATACTCCTCCATTCATAAAGTAATTCGCTTAACTTTCACGGATTTTCTATTACAAGGGACCAAGTTATTATTTCGTAGCAAATGATCAGTGTGTTTAACCAGCTGAAATACTGGAAATTTCCTTTACATTATTCATAGAATGTCTGATGGCAAAATATGTAGGGCCTGTTCTATGTTGGCATGAAGATTAAAAACAAAACCAAAGAAATTCATTCATTTATTTTGACACCATTCGAAAACCACACGGGCGCGCTCAATCTCGCGGGATTATTAACAGTGGAACTCCTGCTGATATTTACTCAGTACCTCTCCTCCTCTTACGAGCACCAGCTATGTTGAATGGATGTATTGTAGATGTATCGTACACAATTGTAGTAATTATTATGTTGGACATTTCTGGAAATGGATAAGCATACATCATTATTTCGATGTCCGGTGGTGAAAGACATCTACAATACATCCATTTGACGTAGCTGGGGCCAACTGGAGGAGGGCGAGTATTGAGTAGCTAACAGCAGGGGTCCCACTTGCAAAAATGTACCTGTGCAACAATGAAATTACGGTCAGCGGCAGCCCAACGTCTAAGACAACCTATCCAAGGACCAGTGTGTTCAACCACCAGAAATACTGAAAATTTCCGTAACATTATTCGTAGAATGTCTGATGGCAAAATATATGGGGCCTGTCTTATGGTGGCATGAAAATTGCCATTTTATGACGATTCAGGTATACTTGGTTCCTCTCCGGCTGGCACTGTTGGAAACAAAAGAAATTCATTCATTCATTTTGACACCATTCGAAAACGACACGGACAACCTCAAACTCCAGGGATTATTCACAGTGGAACTCTTGCTGATATTTAATCAGTACTTCTCCTCCCATGAGCGTCAGCTACGTCAAATGGACGTATTGTATACATCGGTAATAATGAGAATGTATGAAATTCAGGTACAATAATGGGAAATAACATTATGTTGGAGATAATGAAAACAAAATAAATTCATGCATTTATTTTCCCACTTCTCCTCCTCCCGTGAGTGCCAGCTGCGTTAAGTCGACGTAGTGTATACATCTGTACTAATGAGTAGAACATCGTACATTTTTCTCGAATTCTATTGTTGTTCCCTATGGGAGATTTTAAATAACAAAATATGTATTTTTTCCCAATATATTTGGGCCATTCCGCCAAATATCGTAGGTAAACTGGGCCGCAAGATTTTCGACAATTTTTTCTTCGGTTTTTTCAACTACTTATGTATAGGGTAGAAGATTTCTCGACTGGGAGGGGTCCCGCATTTCAATTGATAGTGCTCCGCGTGACTAAGCGATTTTAACCCTAAATCTTTCAATCAAATTAAATGACAAAATATGCTTAAAAAAATTCAAAACATAAATTTCGATCGGGTATTTTCTCGAATTTTCATAAGAAAAATATCAGTTAAAAAAAAGTGGAGAACAAGCTTGAATCAACGTTTGAAGTTATACTCTCCGATTTTCACCATGGTGGAGGGGTGGGGAAAGAAAATGACCATCATTTTTGGAAAATTCAGAAAATTGCTAATCGAAATCTATGTGTTGATTTTTTTTGAGCATATTCACAGACGTTTGATTTGATTAAAAGATTTGGGGTTAAAATCGCTTAATCACCCGGATCGCTATCAATTGAAATGCGGGACATCTCCCAGTCGAGAAATCTTCTTTCCTATATATAAGTAGTCGAAAGAACCGAAAAAAAAATTGTCAAAAATTTGAGGCCCAATTTGCTTACGATATCCGGCGGAATGACCCATTTACATATATGTAAATTATATTCGATTTTCTTATATCAGCAAATGTATTCTTTTTCGTTCAGATTTGACCATGTTTTATTGTAGCCTCCGAAATGTCCTCGAGCTATTGCTTTCGTTCAGCAGGAACCTTGCCGATACATACAAAATTACAAGTAAAGGCTCGTGAATACGTAAAGTGAACGTAAAATGGATATAAAGTGTGCTCTTAACCATTTATGGGAAATAATTTTTTCTACATCATTCGTGGATTTTCTGGAGGTAGAATATGTGAGGCCTGTTTAAGGTGGGATGACAATTTTTATTTTATGATGGTTCAGGTATAAGAACCTCTCATTTTTCCTCTCCCCTCAGTAGACCCGAAGGGTTTTCAAACATGTGGTAACCACGTGATAGTTGTACTCTATGCGTACCCAGGCCTAGCAGGTAAGAAAATGCGACGCGTCCTCTCAATCTTGCCTGTGTGCGCGTCGAAGATGTTTGAAAATAAATTATCCGTATTTTTGTCTCGTAAAGTGATATGGCTTCGTATATGCCACAAAAATGGGCATCTTGGAAAAAATCCTCCAGATACAATTTTATTAAAAAAATCTGTGACATAGAAGCAGAATCAGACATCGAATCAATGAGTGAATCGAGTAGAACGAGTAGTATCACGGATAGCAGTATCGAGGAAGACAGTGATAGTGAATGTCAGTTACGAGATGAAGATGATGACCCTCTCACAGAAAAAGTGGAGACAATGGAACAAGCAGTAGCTGACTCATTCTCGCAAGGGTTCCCAGAAAACGATTGTAGCGATCCAGGATCCGTACTCGACGAGAGTGATTGGAGTGACCGAGTTGTATCGTCTAGTGATGAGGATGATGCGACGGAGATCATTTGCCACAATCCAGTTATGAAAGAATACACCGTTCGTGATGCTCTCCAACAATATACAATACAGTGCGGTGTGCCTCACAATAATTTACGTTCATTGATGAATTTATTACGTCCATTCCACCCTGAACTCCTGAAAAATCCTCGAACAGTGATCGGTGGACCCACCAAAATAGTGACCGAAACTATGGCTAGCGGACTCTATTATAATTTTGGTATTGCAAATATACTGCGTAAGATCATCCCCAACAAAGGAACTGTGAATTCAGAATTAACATTGGATTTCAATATCGATGGACTTCCGCTCTCCAAAAGTTCAAATGTTCAATTGTGGCCTATCCTGTGTAGAATTGATGAGTTACGAGAAATCCGTCCCTTTATAATTGCTGCTTTCTGTGGATCTACGAAACCGCCCATTGAAGATTTTCTCAAAGACTTTGCGCCAGAACTTAAAGATTTGCGATCCGAGGGAGTGGTAATCCACGCCAAGCTTTGTAAAATATCAATTGGGAATTTCATTTGTGATGCGCCAGCGAAGGCATATGTAAAAGGAATCAAGGGTCACACGGGGTACGACGGGTGCGATCAGTGCGTTAAGCGAGGTGAATGGGATGGTCGCGTAATTTTTCCGGGAGTCGATGCGGAGTTGAGAACTGACCAGAATTTTACGGCTGATGCATATAGTAATCATTTGATAATGGAAAGTCCCTTGCTTGATGTAGGAATGGGAATGATCTCGCATTTTCCTTTGGATATAATGCACTCGGTTTATCTTGAGACTGTATGCAAAATGGTTCGATATTGGGCAAAAGGAAGTTTAAAATATCGTCTTTCAGGTAGTATTTTGAAGTTGATTGACGAAAAATTGAAAAATATTGGGAAATTGTGGCCAAATGATTTTAATAGGAAGCCACGGATTATAACTGAATCAGATCGCTGGAAGGCGACGGAAGCGCGACAATTTCTCTTGTATGTGGGACCAATTGTACTGAAGAAATTTTTACCAGCAAACCATTATGAGCTTTTCATGATTTTACATGTAGCAATCACAATTCTCGTAAAGCCGGATTTATGCCATACGATGAACAAATTAGCGGAGAAATTATTACGTCGGTTCGTCCTCAAAAGCATTCAATTATTCGGACGGAAG
>NW_021681120.1:0-312 GCF_001412515.2 Diachasma alloeum
ATTTCTGAGGGTGCTCAGGGACCTGATGGCAACAGCCTTCAATATCATTTCGGATTGGTGCAGGGAAACTGGCCTATCGGTAAATCCAGCCAAAACAACAGTCCTGGTTTTCACCAGAAATTATAGACTGGAAAAGATCCAACCTCTGAAGCTAAATGGCTCGGAGATAAACGACATCAGCAGAATGAAATATCTGGGTGTCCTCCTGGATAATAAACTAAGCTGGAAAGAACATATCTGTACACAGAGAAATAAAGTGTTTGCCTCTATGTGGGCGTGCAGAAGAGCTGTGGGCAGGACATGGGGACTCAA
>NW_021681120.1:962-1243 GCF_001412515.2 Diachasma alloeum
GGTCATACAGCTCTCAGAGCTCATCTGTTCAAGATGAAACTTGCAGAACAAGAAGACTGTAGACTGTGCGGAAGCGATAAGGAGGGCGTTATCCACATTTTACGTGAATGCCCCCTATTAGCACTCCGTCGCTATAAAATCTGGGGCCAGGCTTTCCTGGAATCAGAGGACTTACAACAAGCAGCTATCACCAGCCTTATTAGCCTAGTGAGATACACAGGGCTGTGTGACTGACCGAAACTAAAGCGGATGTTACATAAGATCGTATGATTTAGGTGACT
>NW_021681120.1:1488-2182 GCF_001412515.2 Diachasma alloeum
CGGGCGAGTTATCCATTAAGTTTTTCATAGCGCCGTAAATTGCGTCGCAGTTTTTATTTTTTTATTACAGAGATTAAGGGATGAAACGGGGGTTTCTGGATGGGGAATTTAAGTCTCCATCGAACAACATTGGTTTCATTCGTTAATGTTAATTAGGAGGAGAGAGACGATTTTTTAATTAGCGGGGAGTTATCGGGAGTCACTGCGCCGAGAGACCATTAGGTTTTTCATTGCGCCGTGACTTTCGTCGCAGTTTTTATTTTTTTATTACAGAGATTAAGGGATGAAACGGGGGTTTCTGGATGGGGAATTTAAGTCTCCATCGAACAACATTGGTTTCATTCGTTAATGTTAATTAGGAGGAGAGAGACGATTTTTTAATTAGCGGGCGAATTATTGGGGTGGCACTCTGCGCCGAGAAACCATTGGGTTTCTCATAGCGCCGTGACTTTCATCGCAGTTTCAATTTTTTTAGTACAAGATTAAGGGATGCGGCGGAGGTTGCTGGATGGGGAATTTAATTCTCTATCGAACAGCATTAGTTTCATTTCTGAATGTTAAATAGGAGGGGAGAGATGATTTTTCAATTAACGGGCGAATTATTGGGGTGTCACTCTGAGCCGAGAAACCATTGGGTTTCTCATAGCGCCGCGACTTTCGTCGCAGTTTTTATTTTTTGATTACAGAGATTAAG
>NW_021681120.1:4427-5802 GCF_001412515.2 Diachasma alloeum
CCCACTCTACGTAATTCCCACTCATATGCTTGTCCCCCACTCCAAAAATCCATGGATATTCTTCTTCTGGCCCTACTGCCGAGTTACCGGCACAGGCAGCTCGCCCAGCCGTTAGAATCGACCGTGGCGCCCCACCTCTGTTGGGGTCTCATTTATTCTGGCTGCGAATCCTGTGAACTTGACCGACCCCGTTGGGATATCGACACTGCCGCCATCTCCCGGCATTCCCCCTACGGGTCTTGTTTTATCATTATATACACTCACATTAATTTCAATCAATTGATAGAAAACAATGTTATAAACAGTGCAAATATAAACTAATAATTCGTCTATCCACGTTTATTGTGTTTTCAGATATCATTTCCCCCTTTTTAGCTCCAGAAAATGACAATCCTATTAGCCACGCAACAGCCACGCAAGTACCGTGGCTCCTGGATCACCAGGGAGTAAACAAATTTTTCTGGATGAGTTGAATTTCCTATTCAACGAACTCAAACTCTTTGACGGCAACAAATATTACGTCGTCATGGGCGATTTAAATGCCAGACACACACAATACAATGACCGAGTTTCTAACGACAGAGGACGTCACTTGAGACACTGGGAATTAACCAATTACCACAGATTTAAATTAAACATTATCCCCCCAAATGATTTCAACTTCATTCCAGCTCAATAATACTTAGATATTGCATTAATTGATAGAAGACTGAATATCAATAACTTAATAAACGATAATATTCCAGTTCATATTTATGACAGTGACCACAGAGCCCTAGCCCTCATTATCGATCTCGAAAACCCAATGGGTATCAATCTATCAAACACAGATAAGAACTTCCACATCTACAAAAAAATTAACTGGAAATCTTTCACAAAATATCTACACGATCACTATAAAATTAACATCCCAAACAATAGAAATTTCCCCAATAACGAAATAGATAATTTTAGTAAAGAAATAACCGATTATATTATTTCAACAATCGATCATATGATCCCCAAAGGTAAACCATCAGGGAATATAACCGAATATACTAATAAAAAGAGGAATAAACTTCAAAAACTTGAATCAAAATGATTAACAATATATAATAAACGCTTTAAAAAAGACCCGAATAAATTAGATCCACAAACGCAACACGTTTATGGATTAATAAAGGAATGCAAAAAGAAATTAGACTCAGAATTCAATAGCGCAGAGAATAGTTATTTGTGTCACAAGGCCCGTAAGTGGAAGTTTGCGATGAGTGTGAAGTTAGCAGCACGAGGCATTGCTGCTAACTCACACGAATCGCAAACCGACACTACTGGCCGAGTGACACATACTATTTTTTGTCACGAATGCCCGGGGGTGTGGGGGGGGGGAGAGCGG
>NW_021681120.1:5882-71141 GCF_001412515.2 Diachasma alloeum
AAAGAGGGAAATGATAAATTATAAATTCTAAATTAACGGACCGATCTAGGATGAAAAAATGAAGTAGAATGTGTCACAAGGTAAAATTCAACTATTTGTGCTGACGTACTTGCTGCGTCGTCACTGGTATTATTCATTTCACTAAAAATATCTTGTGACTCCTCTTCGTCACTGTCGGGTATAATGAAATTCATTTCGCTCTTTTGTTTAACGGAATTTGTTACGGTTTTCCTCGTGAATTTTGGCTTTTGGTGGCAAACTATAGTTCAGCCGCACGAGCTATAGTGTAAGAGGGACTCACTTCACGTCTTACTTAACAGGCCATGGCCCGTAAATCGTGAAATCGGGGCTAGTTTTTACTTACCGGCCCATGGCCTGGTAAATCCCACTTACGGGTTCTAAAACACGCCACGAAAACGCCACTTAACGAGAATTACATAAAAAGATAAACCATAAAGATACTGAAAAATTCTTGCCAACTGTCAATAATATCTTCCGCCCAAAAAAAACACTTAATCCGAAAATTAAGAATCGAGTCAAATAATGATTCCGTCATTACCGAAGCCGGTTGTGATCGTAGAAAAATCCCAATTAATAATGACGAATTCGTCGTCAACAACGAATTAAATATTATTAATATCATTGGTGCTCACTACCAAAGAATTAACTCCCCTCGTTACCTTAATGAGAATACTCGATTAAAGGAACTGATTGATAACAAAATTGAAAATTTTAAATCAGATATGGAAAATGACATTAGAACAAACGCCACACTTACGGTATTCAATGATACTAACACAGCGACAAAAGCCAGCTATAATTGTGAAGTAACTAATTATTTCACAGATCCTATAACTGTCAAATTAATACTGAAATATCTCCCAAATAAAATTTGTAGTGGCACAGATAGAATCCCTTCTATCGTCATTCAACACCTCCCAGAAATAATAAAATTTGACTTAACAAAAATCTTCAATAATTCTTTAAACAATTACTATTTCCCCGACTCTTGGAAGACAGCCATAGTCATCCCAATCCACAAGAAGGGAAAAAGTCTAACCGACCCTGCAAGTTACCGTCCAATTAGTATGACTCCCTCATTGAGTAAAGTGTACGAGGCTATAATAAACAATTCAATACTCAGTTATGAAAAAAAAAATAAAGTTATACCGAACAACCAATATGGTTTCAGACACCAATACTCTACATTACACGCGGTAAATAAATTACTATCGGATATTAATGAGCACAGATTCCAAAATAAAATGATTGGAGCTGTGCTCCAGGATTTCGAAAAAGCGTTCGATTCTGTATGGTTAAATGGCTTAATTTATATACTTATAAAAAATAATTTTCCAGCCCCCTTGATAAGAACCATATATAGCATGATTCACAAAAAAAAAATTAAAGTAATAAATCATGATAATTTCCTCAGTAATATATTCACTATCACAGAAGGTTTACAACAAGGAACTATCAACTCTCCCTGTCTCTTCTCGATATTCACTGCGCACGTGATTGATTCGTTTGGTTTAAACAGTGACAACGATACTTACTCTATCGCCTACGCAGACGACAGAATAATATATGCTGCTGGTAAAAACGGTACTGAAATTGCGAAAACTCTAAATATATTAACAAACAAAGCTATAAAAATGTACGCTATGTGGAACTTAAAAGTTAACCCATTAAAAAGCGAGACAATATTATTTGGAGACATTTTAACTCGAATGAGTAAAGATAAAATCAAAAGCATTAAAAAATTTGAAATAAAAATCTCAGACCCAATCACAAATGAAGAGACAATCATCCCGAACAAAAACATCGTTAAATACTTGGGCGTGAACATCGACTACCTGTTCCGATGCTCTAATCACATAGATATTCAGATCGAAAAAGCCAGAAAGAGATACAAATCCCTCGGCTTTCTCTTTCATAATAACCACATAAACAAAAGAGCAAGAGTCATCTGCTATCTTTTACTAATCAGACCTCTACTCACCTATGGACTGGAACTACTGTGGAATATGGAGGCTCATCAAACAGAAGTATTGAGAATATTCGAAAGAAAATGTTTAAGAGCCTGCCTCTTTTTATATAGATGCGCCCACTCAAACTATCAATATAATGTAGATAACAAAATCCTTTATGATAAAGCGGGAATACCCAGAATAGATAAGTTCATCCTCAGACTTACGAGGAACTACTTTGACAAACTCAAGTCAATAAACAACACAACACTTAACGCACTGACAGAAATAGAAGAAGCAATCGGCAGAGCCAAATGCGGAGACGTAAAACCCCAATACTTCACACAATACGACAAAATTGGATTATTCCAGGACGAACGAAACAGACCAATATTATTCCACATCAAAAGACATAAAAAAAAAAAAATTCCCGTCGATGATTTCGAGAATGGGGAACTCATCTACTCCGGAGAAATCCCACAAAATAATATAGATGATTTCACAAGAATAAATAAAAAACACTGGTGGTTGAACGATAATGACAAATACATCCGGGAACTGAAAATCAGAAAACAAATATTCAAAGAACTGAATAGAAATCAGCCTCAAAATAGATATCTAAGGCACAATTTCCGTCCTCCTTAAGATTGTTATGGTCTCTATCAAACACTGATACGTGGCAATTAGAAATAATTATTAAATAAATAACTAAAGCACAAAACAAATGATGCTAATGCAAAAAAAAATATATTTCACATATCTTAAAATTTATGAAAAAAAATAAAAACAAAAAAAAACCATATTACAAAATGATAATTGCAAATGTACCTAGAATCTCGTACAGCAATATCAGCACACCGCAACCAACTAGTTGCAATCCTTCTATTTCCATCAACAAGATATTATTGTGCTTTTTTTTCCACACAAATGTTTTTCCTTTTTTTTTATCTTTTTTTTTAAGCCCAAAATAAAACAAAAAATACCGTTTGTATCGACGATGCCAAATAAAAATCAAAAATATTGTTATGCACCACATAATAAATTCAAAAGATACAAAATAAAACTCGAGAGATGCAAGCATCCAAAGTTTATATATATAAAAAAAAATATTGTACAACAAAGTTTTCGATACTAGTTTTTTAAGTCTGTATATACTGTATAAAATGTAAATAATGATGTGTTATATAATAACAACCTGGTTAAACAAAAAAAAAAAGCAAGAGCACCCGACGCGACATTGGGAGGTTACTAATTTTTTCTCTCAAAAAATTCAATTTAATTAATGACTAATGATGGAAGCCGGAGAAACCCTAGTGGAAAAACATAAAGCAGAGGCGTAACATGCCTGATCACAATTTCGGATCGGACTTGATTAGTTTCTGATCGAGACCTGAACAGAATTTCCACTCGGGATGTTCTGAAATAGAATATGGCTTGAAATAAGTCACTGTTTCAACTATTACTAGTCGAAAATTTTTTTTTCGTGTCACGGGACCTGAAAAACGCCAATTTCGTAGCGCGCAGCTCGATCATCCCTCGACATGAAAATTAATATACACACCTCGCCATGGAAAACATATCACCCTCCCCCACGTGCTTGCCATCCTCGCCTTCGGCTCGTACGTGATCTTGTACGTGAGAGACGGTGATCTGTTTTCCAAGGCTCGGGTGTTGTAATATACGATTTCGAAAAAGAAATCACTTGTTTAACGAAGAACAACTCCAAAATAATTATTGTCCTTTGGTGGAAATATCGGTAATTATATCCTCCAGCTATCCCTAAAATTTCAGATAAAAAAATTAAACTTTTTGAGTAATTGCAGATTGAAAAATAAATTTGATGTTGTCATAATGGTTCTAGAAATGAAATAAATAGAGTTCAATTGTGGTAATTTTGAAGCTTTTCCAATTACCTTCCGACGTGTGAAAACGAAAATTCGATTCGCAATGATTAAATTCAATTATTTTATTTATTTATTATTAGTTAATTACAGGGGTGGATCTTTATTACGGCACCGCGGACCAGGACCTGACCAGTCAAGTACTAAAATTTCTACTCGGGTTGGTCACTTATTTAGAACACTTGTCATTATAATTCAGTCAGTTTAAAATCCTGCCCTAAGTATTCCTAAAAATTAGAAATAGATTACTAAAAAATAGGCACATCCCGACTAAAATGTTTCTTTCTCTGTAAAAGAACATTGACTAACAGCATCTGGACAAAATTGTTCAACATTGTAATGCAATATTTTAGTATTATCATGACTGAATTCTCCATCAAATAATTTCTCAAAAATCCATAAAATAATAATTGCCAGTCTACCATGTCTCTCACTCGCCATAGCGTCACTATATGGGGTCAAAACCCCTGGTCATTCGCCGCACTTTGCACAATTTACGACGAACAACACTTGAGATGTAATAAGAAACATATGAAAAAATTAATGGTCACAGTGACCACGGCGATAAATTCATATTTTCCATTGTGATTGGGCACATATCTAAGGGCGGAGGGAATCAAACAAATCGTAAAGTGTCCAAGTGTCGAACGTGCCTACAACAGAATTGGAATGACCAGTGCGGGATGGACAATGGCCAGCCCAATTATTGACGATTGTGCTCTACCAACTGTCGAATCCCTCGATGACAGCAGAGTCCAAAGAGTCAAGCAGATTTCGACGGTGAAGGGAGCGGAGTGACCCATTGCGCCAATCCAAACTGTCACCCTCTCAGTGTTTTTGTAAGAAACACGAGATGTATCCACTTTCGAGTTTTTTTGGGTAGAGGGATGGTCAGCACTAATGGTCTGCATATTTTCTTTACATTTATAGCTTAACTCCACATACGCATAACCACTGCAACTCTGTGAAGTGTTATATGAAATTGGACCATTGTGTTTATTCACTTTCATTCTATTCTTCGAAATAATTCATCTCATTGTTGCATGTTTAGACGAATCAATTTAATAATAAGAATCGAAATAAGGGGTTTTTCAGCAGAAAATTTATCTCAATGCCTCGACCTGTTGAATGATTCTCAATGATGAGTTCATTCAATTGTAAATTATAATTTTTGAATGTCCCTATGAAATTGAAATTGGGGTCTTTCTCTGATTTGGAGTACTTGGCGAAATACATGCAGAGAAATAATTTCGTTAGCCTACCAAATACTCATTCACCGGAATCTAATTTGCTAAGGTAACTGAAAATTCGTACCTGGTATCTGGACCTCTGCCATGCGAGTTACTGACCACTTCTCGGGCCATGCCCCATTGAAAGGTTGACACTGATTCGCTAACCCTGCGAATCTTGCGCTGAAACCATCAGTCGTTTCGTTAGTGCAATCTTACTGGATGGGTTGATCTTTGATTAGAAATCAAGGAATGAAGCTTCCCATCTTCCAATAAGTTGAAACGAAAAATAGTACCGCATAGTCTCACGAAGATGAGTTAATTTATTATCAAATTATTCTTGAACTCTATTATTGACCCTTTAATAACCATCCCATTTTCATTTATATGGTCTTATTCTATCCCTTGTTCCATTGACAATTGTACTTTGCTCATGTAATATTTCAAGGAAAATCGAAAATATTCTCAAAAAAATAATTACAAGTCAAATAATCATTTAAAAAATACTCATAAATATGGTCCATTTCATTTTGTTCAAACCATTGTCATGTTTTTCCATTAAATTATTACATTAATTACATTAAATATAATTTTCAGTTTCAGATGTATATTAAATATGTTCTTCCATAAAAGACGGTCAAAATTAATACAATTTTCTGCGAACCTGAAAAACCTCAGTTTTTAGGAAATGGAAAAATATCTTTGATACGATAGTTACGATGAGTAAGTAGGTACTGTGCGGTAGCCTAGTGGTTAGCGCATTGGCATTAGAAATCGTAAGGTCCTGAGTTTGATCCTTTGTCTCGGCAAATGGAAATAATTTGTGTTAATGAGATTGGCTTTTTCGCTAATGAATGCAGTCTGAGTTGCTTCTTCAAGGATAATAAACCAGCAAAATGAAGAAAGAAACATGAACAATCTATTTTTTTCGTATTTTTACAGATAATTAACTAAAATTCATTTATTAATCCAACTAAACATGTTCCTCAAATGAGCAAATCAATTGTTGAAGTCGCAAATCGCCAAGATAGTTGCTTTACAACCCTCTTGCTATTCTAACAAATCAGACCCCAGCGAAAGCCACCCGTTATGGTAATGCACTCATTGGCTGTCCATATATTAACCTACGAAATTTGTTGGGATAACCTGCGGTGCACTATTCCAATGAAACTATTTTTCTGCCTGTATGTACCAAGCAGAAGTTTCATGCACAGGAAGAACAAAATCAGGGAAAAATTCATCTGCTGTACGCCAAAAACGGAGCGCAACTGACTCCGACCCAAGTTATTCTACGCTGAAAAAAATCCGACGCTCGTTCAAGGGCGCGACGCTCATTTCAAGGTATTGCGCCCATAAACGCGTTCACAGTCGCGCGTCTTTGTTTTCAAGAAATTTCCGATAAAACAGGCTCTTGAATCAAAGGCGAGAAAATCTTCATTTGAAAGGTCTACAGCACTTTGAATCAAGAGCAGAAATTGAGAATGGAAGGGGAGAGAACTCTAACCTAATATTATAAACTAATTGGAGCATAGGGGAAAAATATGGAGTGAAGAAGTGGTGAAACGGGCTCTCTTCAATTGTCCATATCTCCCGACTAAATACCGTAATTTGAATAAATCAGATTTTATTTTGGAGTTCGAAAAAACCTTTGAAAATTATGTGAAATTTTTTACTATGCTATGATCGTTTGATTGATACGTAGATTTGGCCCGTTTTACCCGACTATTTTTAGATTTTCATCATGCAGGAAAAAACAAGATGCTAATTGAAAATTAATGAAAAAATATGTGAATAAATAAACAAGTCGGCCGCCAAATCAATCAAACG
This sequence comes from Diachasma alloeum, assembly GCF_001412515.2. NCBI lineage: Eukaryota > Metazoa > Arthropoda > Insecta > Hymenoptera > Braconidae > Diachasma > Diachasma alloeum. The sequence continues at coordinate 12,810 of NW_021681120.1, forward strand.
GAACATATTGTCAGCAAACAGATAAACAAATAAGTCAATAAATTAGAAATATGGAATTTGAATATTTTCTTTAATCAGGAACCGATGAGCCAGACACTGGCGAACGATTCTGGCGAACGATACCCATAACTTTTGGAGCAGACTGTACTGCCGACGCTCCATAGGACCGCGGATGGGGGTCAACTTTTTTACCCCTAATTTTTTAAATAATTGAGGAACATGACAAAATATGTTTAACACACACTTGCCCCTTCATATGTATACATCATTTGAATGAAAAATAAAATTGCTAAATTTGAATAAAATTTTTTAACATTGTGACTTAGAGCGGGGGTGGAGGGGGGATGCATAATAGAGGAGGGTTGAAATTTTTACCCAACAAGGGGAGGGTTGAAAATTTTACCCAACAGGGCGAGGGGGTTGCAGAATCTATTTGAGCTACCCCCATCCCTTCGTTCGCATGCGTTCATTAAATAAAAAAATAAAATTGTTAAATTTAAATAAAAATGTTGAGTATTTGGACTTTGTGAGGGGGTGGAAGGGGGACGCACAATATGGGAGGGTTGAAAATTTTACCCAACAGGAGGAGGGAGTCCCAGAATCTATCTGAGCCACCCTCAGCCCTCCGTTCGCAAGCGATGATTAAATAAAAAAATTAAATTGTCAAATAAAAAAGTAAAAAAACTAAATTTTTAAATAAAAAGAAGAAATGTCGAAAATTGGGACTGCGAGAGGAAGAGGAGGGGGGGCCGCATAATAGGGGAAGGTTGAAAACTTTACTCAACAAGGGGAGGGGGTTGCAGAGTCTGTCTGAGCCATCTCCAGCCCTCTGTTTGCATGCGTTAAATAAATAAATAAATAAAATTGTTAGGGGAGGGTTGAAAATTTTACCTAACAAGGGGAGGGGGTTTCAGTATCGATCTGAGAAACCCCAACTATCGGTTCGCATGCGTCAATTAAATAAAAAAATAAAATTGTTAAATTTAAATAAAAATTTGGAGTATATGGACTTTACGAGAGGCTGGAGGGGGACGCACAATAGGGGAGAATTGGAAATTTTACCGAACCCCCTCTCCTTGTTGACTAAAATTTTCAACCCTCCCCTATTATACATTCCCCCTCTAACCCCTCTCGAAGTCCCCATTTTCGAGATTTCTTGTTTTTATTTAACAATTTAATTTTTTTATTCAATTGATGCATGCGAACGGAGGGATGGTGGTAGCTCAGATAGACTCTGCAAGCCCCCCTTATTGGATAACATTTTCAACCCTCCCCTATTGTGCGTCACCCCTCCACCCCCTCGCAAGTTCCAAATTCTCAAAATTTGTATTTAAATTTAAAAATTTAATTTTTTTATTTAATTAGCGCTTGCGAACGGAGGGATGGAGTTGACTCGGGTAGATTTTGAAACCTCCTCCCCTTGTCAGCTAAAATTTTCAACCGTCCCCCATTACGCATCCCCCTGCCACCCCCTGTTAAATCACAATTTTCGAGATTTCTTATTTCCATTTAACGATTTAATTTTTTTATTTAATTGACGCATGCGAACGGAGGGATTCGGGAGGCTCAGATAGACTCTGAAACCCCCTTCCCTTGGTGGGTAAAATTTTCAACCCTCCCTTATTATGGGTTCTAGGAGAAATATTCCCCGGAAAATGTTACGCATTTCTTTTTTTTCTATCTCAATCTTTGAAAATTTCCTCTTTTTACCCTGTCTCAATCCTCGTTTTGTTTGCATTCTTATTCCTCTGAATGGCTAGTGTTTACTTCTTGATTCAACTGGTATGTAATATTTCGGTATTATTGTGATTTGGTTGTGAGAGGGGGAGGGGGGCGCATTGAGAGATGTGTTCATCAGGCGTACAATTGTCAGTGCGGTATCGCTATTCGTAGGGACTTGTTGTTGCATATAATCAATTAGAATGGTGGATATTGCTGCTCGGCTCTGCATTTATGCTGCGGCCCATGGCATCTTATAAATTCTGTCGCAGTAATTCTGGTAGGCAAATGTTGGTGACTGAGAGTGGTTTAGCAAATAAGCAACAATGTCCACCATTTTAATTGATTTTATGCAACAACAAGTCCCTACGAATAGCGATACCACACTGACAAATGTAAGCCTGATGAACACGCTACTCGATATACGATAATACCATCTCTCAATGAGCCCCCCTTCTCCTCTCAAACCCAAATCACAATAATACCGAAATATTACATACCGGTTGAATCAAGAAGTAAATACTGGCCATTCAGAGGAATAAGAATGCAAACAAAACGAGGATTGAGACAGAAAAAAAAAGAAATGGGGAACATTTTTCCGGGGAACAAATTTCCTGGGATACGATTTTCCGGCGAATGAGTTTCCGTGTACGATTTTCCGGGAACGATTTTCCGGGGTACTAATATCCGGTAACCCCTATTATGCGTTACTCCTCCACCCCCTCTCGAAGTCCCAATTTTCGAGATTTCTTTTTTTTATTTAACAATTTTATTTCTTTATTTCATTAATGCATGCGAACGGAGGGCTAGGGGGTTCAGATAGACTTTGCGACCGCCTCCCTTTGTCGGATAAAAGTTTCAACCCTTCCCTATTATGCATCTCCCCTCCGCCCCCTCTCGTAGTCCCAATTTTCGAGATTACTTTTTTTTATTCAACAATTTCATTTTTTTATTTAATTAACGCATGCGAACGGAGCGATGGAGGTGGCTGAGATAGATTCTGAAACCTCCTCGCCTTGTTGGGTAAAATCGCAGTCCCAATTTTCGAGATTTATTTTTTTTATTACCAATTAAATTTTTTTATTCGATTAACGTATGCGAACGGAGGGATGGGGTTGGCTCAGATAGATTCTGGAAGCCTCTCCCCTTGTCTGATAAAATTTTCAACCCTCCTCTATTATGCATCCCTCTCCAACCCCTCTCGAACTCCGAATTTTCAAGATTTTCGTTTTTATTTGACAATTTTATTATTTTATTTAATTAACGTATGCGAACGGAGAGATAGGGGTAGCGCAAATAGATTCTGAAACCTCTTCCCCTTGTTGGGTAAAATTTTCAATCCTCCCTTATTGTGGTTCCCCCTCCACCCCCTTACAAATTCCAAATACTCAAAATTTTTATTTAAATTTAACAATTTAATTTTTTTATTTAATTAACGCATGCGAACGGAGGGATGCGGGTGGCTCAGATAGATTCTGGAACCCCCTCCCCTTGTTGGCTACAATTTTCAACCCTCCTCTATTATGTATCCCCTTACACCCCCTCTCGAAATCTCAATGTTAAAAATTGTTAGTTTGAACGAACTTACCAAGTGAAGTTCAATCTCAATTATGTGAGTCGTCTCGTTCGAACAGATCAAGAGTAGTTATGTTCCACCATGAGGTCTAACCACAGAATTTAAAAGTTCAAATAAAACAAAATCCGGTATATATCCAACCGATAGTCTTATCTTTCTGTCATTATTTTAGAGTTGTCCATCAAATTGGAATGGGTGGGGAAATATTCATTGAAATTTTATTGATTATTATGTGGTGGGTGCCTGATCAGGAAGAAAGGCGGAAAAGCATAAAATTCGAGATTAGTCCAGTTGATTGTGAAGGGATCTACAGCCCAAGCCATAGGATCTCTTCGCCACGAGATCAATCTGGAACATTTATTATTTCTGTATGATGCGAATAAATCCACAGTAGGCCTCCCAAAACAATTAGAAATTTTCTGAAAAGCCCAGTCAGCAATTTCCCACTCGGTATCCGGTGGTAGTTTCCTAGATTCTGCATCAACCACTACATTATCTTTGGAACTAATATATGAAGCAAAAATCCAGATTTGTCTCTCTTCACACCATCGCCATATCTGCTGAGCTTCTTTATTCAAAGCTTTATGTTGCATACTACCATATCTTTTTATACAAGCAATTGCGGATGTATTGTCAATTCTATCCATATCTTTTTATACAAGCAATTGCGGATGTATTGTCAATTCTAAGTAAAATTTGGCAATTTGAGTAATTATCCGCAAAACACTTCAGACCAAAGAAAGCTGCTCTCAGCTCGAGAACATTAATATGCAATGATTACTCATCTGGAGACCACCAACCATTTGCACTCTGATCGTTACAAAAAGCGCCCCAGCCTGACCCCGATGCATCTGAGAAAATTTCCAAAACGTAGGATGAATTTTTGATAGAAGCCCTGGAAAAACACACGTGATCCAAATACCATTGGAGTTCCTCCCTCACCTCCGAAGAAATTCGTGTTTTACTAGTATAATTTCCACCTGATTCATTTAGGGCTGAAAATTTCTTACGTTCGAGATTCTTAGTGTGTAAACGCCCGTACTCCATGGCAGGACAAGCAGCGACTAGCACTCCAGCTAGTTTCACTAGGTCACAAATACGACAATACTCCTTACGTAAAAATGAAGAGATATATCCCTTAATCGTTGTGACTTTCTTTTCCAGCAGTTGGGTAATCCACTCCTGGCTGTTTATCAAGAAACCTGAAAATTTTATCTCACGGCTGGGCTCAGGTTGACATTTTTCCTTGTTCAGTATAAGACCTAAACGTTCCAAAATCGTCTGAGTTTAAATGAAATTGTAATAACAATCCTTCCTTGAAGGTGCCATCAATAAAATATCATCCAAGCAATTGACTGAGATCAACCCTCGAGAGCGTAGAAAACTCAGAATTGGTTTCATCAATGTTGTAAAAACTTAGGGAGCAGAGGACAATCCGAAAGGAAGACAGTTGAACTCATATAATTGGGCCTTGAAACAGAAACGTAGGTATTTTCGATCTTTTGTAGCTATTGAGACTAAAAAATAGGCATGTTTCAGGTCAATTGATGACATGTAAAAATTTGGTCTAATTAGTCTTAGAGCTGTTCTCAAATCTTCCATTTTAAAATGAGGAGCTCGGATAAATTTTTTCAGTTTTTTAAAGTTCAAAATGAACCGACTGTTACCCTTGGATTTATCAATGAGGAAAAAAGACGATGTAAATTGATCTTTACGTGGTGTGCATGGAGATATCGCTCCCTTCTTCATCAAATCTTTAATTAAAGTTGGTATTTTTGACTTATCCTGAATTGATAAATCGGGTTCTCTAGTTTTGGTAGATCGAGGTTTTACTCGAAGTTGTAATCGATAGCCTTGAATGATCGATAGCACAAAATTGTCATCAGTAATGGTTCTCCATTCATTCAAAAAATATCGAAGCCTTATGGCTGTAGCACCTACCTCTACCTCCTGTAATCCCAGCTGGATTTACCCCTGGTCCCCCCTCCCGTTCGACGTGAATTCCCCTGATAGTATGTCTGCTTCTGCGTCAGAGGTTTCCTGCAGGAGGGGGCATTCGAGTTTAAATGATTGTAGGGACCCATTGATGTTGATGGAGGCAGCTCAGTTGTGGGCGTATGCAGTGATCTTGATCCAGAAGGAAAAGTTGAAGTCCTTATCAATTTCTTCGCGGATCTCTCAACGGTTTGTGCTGCTTTAAGTCTCTCAGCAAAATCATCACCAAATAGAGAAGTGCCTACTTTGGTATTCTCTGCAGCCTTCTTCATAATTGGTTGCAAACTGGAGGAGATAGAAGCTCGGCCATAGAGAGATAAATAGTATTGAAGATCTGTGAGAAGATAACCTGCTTCGTTCAGATTTGAAATCAATTTTTTCCAATCCTCATTAAGCTCTGTCTCTCTGTCCTTTTCTCCTGCTTCCAAGACAATAGTCAAAGCTGAACCAAGAGCTACTAGAGCTGCTCCCAGCTGGTTTTGTGAAACACTGTGGTTGTAGTCTTTCCTCAATGAAGTGGCATTGGAGATGGATTTTAATTCTGGATTGAGCGCAGAAACCTTCATGGTCTTACAGTTTGCTGCAGGGGGGTGTTTCTTCATTAACTCCTTCCTAGCATTCTTGGGTAAGCCTTCAGACAGAATCTGAGACCATTTGGTCTCGAAAGCATTATGAATTTTTGGACCAAGTTCACCTTCCTTTGAAGGTAGGTTACCCAATAACTCGAGAGTAACAGGATCAATATTTTCTTCATCCTCATGTCGCTTGGATTTAGGTTTTTTCTTAGATGAAGAATGTGACTTGCCTGAATGAGTCCTTCCTCTGCAGTTTGACATAGAATCTGATCGCGATGATGATCCACTGGTGGTGGATGAGCTACTACTATTCTCGCGTGAGCTGTAACTCGGTAAAGACCTCCTTGAGCTCGAAGGAGATCTATTTGCTTTGCTAGATCTGTCCTTGTGATGCGCCTTGCGCCTTGGTGATCTCGACTTTCGAGTACCAATGTATCTCTCTTTGTCTTTGGAATGATGTCTGGCGTCATGACGAATATCAATCTCAGCTTGCAAACGACGCATTTTCTTCAAGAGATTACTCTTCTTGCGTCTGGATGCTTTTCTCTTCCTACTCGATCCCATCTTGATAAAATCTCATAAATGAAAAAACGATGGAAAAATTTCTCACGATGTGAACTAGACCGCACAGAAAAACATAATGACAGAAAGATAAGACTATCGGTTGGATATAGACCGTATTTTGTTCTACTTGAACTTTGAAATTCTGTGGCTAGACCTCATGGAGGAACATAACTACTCTTAATCTGGAGGACGAGACGGTGAAATATAATTTTTATTTAAATTTAGTAATTTCATTTTTCATTCAAATAATGTATGCGTATGCAGGGGTAAAGGTGTGTTAAAAATATTTTGTCATGTTCCTTAATTATTTATAAAAATTAGGGGTAAAGAAGTTGACTCGCGTCCGCGGTCCCTTTGGTGCGTCGGCAGTACAGTCCGCTCCAAAAGTTGTGGATATCGTTCGCCACAAACGTTCGCCAGTTTCAGGCGAATCGTCCTCATCACATCACGTCTTCCCGACGAATGAAAAAGTGTGTCTCAACTGCGCCCGTTTTTAATGTTTTTCATCATGTCGATATTCAATTTTTTTCAGCGTATCCGTGCATGAATCCGGCGACACATGGCTGCTGGATTTGGGGTGAAGGGGGACGGGCCTCCCTGAATTCGCAGAATCGTTCAATGTATTTTTCTCATCGCTATCGCGATTTGTTTTTGTCGACGAAAGATCGGTTTTTTAGACCTCTGGGCGTTAAAACAAATGTACATACCTGTGAAATGCATACATTTTTCTCACCTCGAATCGTACGTCATGCTCACAATTCATCGACGTGAGACATTGAATCAATTGCCTTAGACTTCAATTTTGATTCGTATAAATTAAGAGCGTCAGAAACTTTAAATCAAAGGTACCTACCCTTGAATAATTCGCGTTAACATTGAACTGAATCCCGGCGACATTGAATTAAGAGCGCGGCTTTTTGACGGCGGAAAATAAGAACCCAAGCGCCGAAAATTATGAATCAATGGTGCCGCCCTCGATTCAAGAGCGCGACTTTAAAACACAGTCGGCGCTTTGCAAATTTTTTCGATGTCGAGCGCGACTTTGAAAGAGCGTCCGGATTTTTCTCAGTGTAGGGGGGCATCGGAAAAATTCTAAATCAGTCTGAGAATGACTCATATATTGCCATGAATTCTTAAAAGAAACTAGCAGAAAAATTCTACGACAGCACAGGAAAAATTCTGCGGTAGTACATGAAAATTTGTGGGTCCTTGTATTTTCTCTTGGATTCTCCAAAAAATTGATGATGGTCCATCCATTTAATCTAAGAGGGTTCAAGAAATTTTATTATGGCAATATTGAATTATTCCTGTGCTGTGCCAGAATTCAGTAGCGAACTGGTAAAAAGTGATAAATTAATGACATTTTTGGCTTCCGGATGGATGCCGCGTTTGGATTCAGCGTTGCGCCGACGTTTCGCAAACATTGCAGTCTGCATCTTCAGGGCTATGAGCTCCGATTCTGAGCTCCGATGTATTGGGGTAGTCCTTATATGTCTTCCCTTGTGGTGGTGGGGGAAGGGGAAGGGGGGAGTGGTCAGCCAATTATATGTTTTTAATTGATCAGCTGGTCAATTAAAAAACCGGGAGGACGGTTTTCCAAATGGGGTTTACTTGATATTCTCTGTCCCTGTTGAGGTTGTTAGGGGTTTTATGGATCTCCAAACCCTCTCGGTGTTTCCTTTCGAAATACCCTTGAGATTTGGCCCACATTCTGGCTTGGTCGTACTGGATAGTATGTCCAGTATCCATCCAGTGTTCAGCCAGGGCAGACTGTTCTAAGTGACCGTCTTTGGAGCACCGCTGGTGTTCCTTGATCTGTACTGATCTTCCTCCCGGTTTCTCCAATGTTCACTTTCCCGCATGAGTAGGGGATCTCGTACACTCCTGGTGTGCTCATTNATCCGTGTACTGATCTTCCTCCCGGTTTCTCCAATGTACACTTTCCCGCATGAGCAGGGGATCTCGTACACTCCTGGTGTGCTCAGAGGTGGTCTTGGATCCTTTGCACTTGGCAGCATCTGTCCGATCTTCTTTGGAGGCTGGAAGATCGTTCGAATGTTATGTTTGCCAAGTACTCTACTTATGCGTTCTGTTGTGCCTCCCAGATAGGGGAGGAGGGCCACTTTTTGTCTTTCCTGGGTTTCTTCAGAATTAGTCTCCTCTTCGGGAGACGAGAGCTTGCTCTGTAGCTTCTGCTTGATCTTCCGAATTTCTTGGATGCTATATCCATTCTTGGTCAGAGCTATCTCAAGATATTCAACTTCACTGTCAACGTTGGAGGGTTGAGAGATTGTGAGTGCTCTATACATTAGGGAGCTAATAACGGAATTCTTCTGGGAGGGGTGGTGATGGGAGGTAGCATTGAGATACCTATCTGTGTGGGTTGGCTTGCGATATACTTGGTGGCCTAGAGTGCCGTCGTCGTTGCGTCGAACCAGGACATCTAGGAATGGAAGACATCTATCTTGTTCAATTTCCATAGTGAACTTGATGCTCACGTGCTGAGTATTCAAGAACTCCATGAATTGAGTTAGAGCAGTCTTTCCATGTGACCAGATGACAAACGTATCGTCCACATACCTGAACCACACAGTAGGTTTCTGAGGTGCTGACTTCAATACTTCGTTCTCGACGTGTTCCATGAATATATTTGCAATAATCGGGGAAATGGGAGAACCCATTCCCGCTCCCGATTTCTGCTCATAGTACTCTCCTTCGAACTGAAAGTATGTAGAAGTCAAGCAATGCTCAATCAGAGGAAAGAATTGGGAAGAGATGTTTTTGGATTTCTTGATGATTTCCAAGGTTTTTGGAATTGGGACGTTAGTGAAGAGTGGTTCTACATCAAAACTCACTAGGACATCATCTGGAGAAGTCCGGAGATTTCTCAGTTTGTTGACTAAATCCAGTGAGTTCTGAATGTATGAACCATTCAGGCCAGTCAACTTTTGGAGTGGTTTCGTGAGAAACTTGGCCAGCTGGTCAGTTGGCGCTCCAATGTTGCTGACAATGGGATGGAGAGGAACAGACTCTTTATGGATTTTGGGGAGTCCATGGAGTCTAGGAGGAAAGGATTTTTTAGGGGTGAGGAATTTCGTCAGGTCAGCCGAGAAACCAGCCCTCTTCAACAGATCAGCAGTTTTTCGCTCAATTGTACGAGTAGGGTCCTTCCTAAGTTTAACGTAAACTCTGGAGTCACCCAACATTGTACTGAGCTTACCGGAGTAGTCGTCTTTATCCATAACCACCGTGGCATTGCCTTTGTCTGCCGGAAGAATAATCAGATCATTATTCTCCTTTAGACTACGCAGTGCGAGGCGTTCCTCCTTGTGTGATATTGTCACCAGGGGGAGTGGCCTTGAGGAGGATGTTAGACAACTGCCTCTGGATCTCATTGCTGATCTCCTGGGAAAGATGGTAAATCGCTGTCTCGGTACGACTGATAATTTCCTCGGTGGGGATCTTTTTAGGGGCAACAGCGAAGTTGTGTCCTTTCGCCACACAGACACTTGTGCTTCGCTGAGTTCGAATTTACTCAGATTCTTCACAGTATGAGTGAGGGTTCAGACTTTCTCCTGGGGGATCAGTTTCTTGAACTTACCCTTCTGACTCTCAGTTCTCATCTCAACTGTTCGGACTGCTTGTTTGTGTGTAACATGATCGAGAGTCTCCCACAGCTGAGATTCCAACGTCTGAGCCAGAAGAAGGTGGAGATCGAGAAGCTCTCTGGAGAGGTGGGCCAGGTTCTTCTTAGCCGCTGTTATTCTCTCCTTGACCAATTTCAACGAAGCTTGGCGGAGGATGGCATTTGCCTGCTTCGATGGGACAGGATTCCTCAGAGGGAGGAATTTCAGTACCACTTAATGGTCACGGCATTTTTTTAAAAAAGTTAGNAAGCTTGACGGAGGATGGCATTTGCCTGCTTCGATGGAACAAGATTCCTCAGACGGAGGAATTTCGGTACCATTTGATGGTCACGGCACCTTTTTGAAAAAGTTAGGGAGCACAGTTGGACGTGCAAGGACTTCCTAACTTTGGTGAATGAATTCACCGACCCAAGAATAGCCTCTCCGTGGAGGCGTTAAATTTTACTTTTGAGGCTTTCGCGGCCATCATTAATGACATCTTTGGCTTCCGGATGGATGCCGCGTTTGGATTCAGCGTTGCGCCGACGTTTCGCAAACATTACAGTCTGCATCTGCAGGGTTATGACGTCCAATTCTGAGCTCCGATCTATTGGGGAGCTTAGTCTTTATATGCCTTCCCTTGTGGTGGTGGGGGAAGGGGAAGGGGGGGGGGTGGTCAGCCAATCATATTATTTTAATTGATCAGTTGGTCAATCATATGTTTTTAATTGATCAGCTGGTCAATTAAAAACATATGATTGGCTGACCACCCCCCCCTTTCCCTTCCCCCACCACCACAAGGGAAGGTATATAAGGACTACCCCAATGCATCGGAGCTCAGAATCGGAACTCATACCCCTGAAGATGCACACTGCAATGTTTGCGAAACGTCGGCGCAACGCTGAATCCAAACGCGGCATCCATCCGGAAGCCAAAGATGTCATTAATGATGGCCGCGAAAGCCTCAAAAGTAAAATTTAACGCCTCCACGGAGAGGCTATTCTTGGGTCGGTGAATTCATTCACCAAAGTTAGGAAGTCCTTGCACGTCCAACTGTGCTCCCTAACTTTTTCAAAAAGGTGCCGTGACCATCAAATGGTACCGAAATTCCTCCGTCTGAGGAATCTTGTTCCATCGAAGCAGGCAAATGCCATCCTCCGTNACGCTGAATCCAAACGCGGCATCCATCCGGAAGCCAAAGATGTCATTAATGATGGCCGCGAAAGCCTCAAAAGTAAAATTTAACGCCTCCACGGAGAGGCTATTCTTGGGTCGGTGAATTCATTCACCAAAGTTAGGAAGTCCTTGCACGTCCAACTGTGCTCCCTAACTTTTTCAAAAAGGTGCCGTGACCATCAAATGGTACCGAAATTCCTCCGTCTGAGGAATCTTGTTCCATCGAAGCAGGCAAATGCCATCCTCCGTCAAGCTTCGTTGAGATTGGTCAAGGAGAGAATAACAGCGGCTAAGAAGAACCTGGCCCATCTCTCCAGACAGCTTCTCGATCTCCACCTTCTTCTGGCTCAGACGTTGGAGTCTCAGCTGTGGGAGACTCGCGATCGTGTTACACACGAACAAGCAGTCCGAACAGCTGAGATGAGAACTGAGAGTCAGAAGGGTAAGTTCAAGAAACCGATCCCCCAGGAGAAAGTCCCAACCCTCACTCACACTGAAGAATCTGAGTAAATTTGAACTCAGTGAAGCACAAGTGTCTGTGTTGGCGAAAGGACACAGCTTCTCTGTTGCCCCTAAAAAGATCCCCACCGAGGAAATCATCAGTCGTACCGAGACAGCGATTTACCATCTTCCCCAGGAGAGCAGCAATGAGATCCGGAGGCAGTTGTCTAACATCCTCCACAAGGCCACTCCGCCTGGTGACAATATCACCAGGGAGGAAAGCCTTGCACTGCGTAGTCTAAAGGAGAATAATGATCTGATTATTCTTTCGGTAGAAAAAGGCAATGCCACGGTGGTTATGGATAAAGACGACTACTCCGGTAAGCTCAGTACGATGTTGGATGATTCCAGAGTTTACGTTAAACTTAGGGAGGACCCTACTCGTACAATTGAGCGAAAAACTGCTGATCTGCTGAAGAAGGCTGGTTTCTCGGCTGACCTCACGAAATTCCTCACCCTTAAAGAATCCTCTCCTCCTAGACTCTATGGACTCCCCAAAATCCATAAAGAGTCTATTCCTTTCCATCCCATTGTCAGCAACATTGGAGCGCCAACTCACCATCTGGCCAAGTTTCCCACGAAACTACTCCAAAAGTTGACTGGCCTGAATGGTTCATACATTCAGAACTCACTGGATTCAGTCAACAAACTGAGAAATCTCGGGACTTCTCCAGATGATATCCTAGTGAGTTTTGATGTAGAATCAATTTTCACTAACGTCCCAATCCCAGAAGCCTTGGAAATCATCAAGAAATCCAAAAACATCTCTTCCCAATTCCTTCCTCTGATTGAGCATTGCTTGACTTCTACATACTTTCAGTTCGAAGGAGAGTACTATGAGCAGAAATCGGGAGCGGCAAAGGGTTCTCCCATTTCCCCGATTATTGCAAATATATTCATGGAACATTTCGAGAACGAAGTATTGAAGGCAGCACCTCAGAAACCTACTGTGTGATTCAGGTATATGGACGATACGTTTGTCATCTGGCCACATGGAAAGACTGCTCTAACTCAATTCCTGGAGTTCTTGAATACTCAGCACGTGAGCATCAAGTTCACTGTGGAAATTGAACAAGATAGATGTCTTCCATTCCTAGATGTCCTGGTTCGACGCAACGGGGGCGGCACTCTAGGCCACCAAGTATATCGCAAGTCAAACCACACAGATAGGTATCTCAATGCTACCTCCCATTACCACCCCGCCCAGAAGAATTCCGTTATTAGCTCCCTAATGTATAGAGCACTCACAATCTCTCAACTCTCCGACGTTGACAGTGAAGTTGAACATCTTGTGACAGCTCTGACCAAGAATGGATATAGCATCAAAGAAATTCGGAAGGTCAAGCAGAAGCTACAGAGCAAGCTCTCATCGCCCGAAGAGGAGACAAATCCTGAGGAAACCCAGGAAAGACCAAAAGTGGCCCTCCTCCCCTATCTGAGAGGCACAACAGAACGCATACGTAGAGTATTTAGCAAACATAACATTCGAACGATCTTCCAGCCTCCAACGAAGGTCGGACAGATGCTGCCACGTGCAAAGGATCCAAGACCACCTCTGAGCATGCCAGGAGTGTACGGGATCCCCTGCTCATACGGGAAAGTGTACATTGGAGAAACAGGGAGGAAGATCAGTACACGGATGAAGGAACACCAACGGTGCTCCAAATACGGTCATTAGGACAGTCTGCTCTGGCTGAACACTGGACATATTATCCAGTACGACCAAGCCAGAATGTTGNAAATACGGTCACTTAGAACAGTCTGCCCTGGCTGAACACTGGATGGACACTGGACATACTATCCAGTACGACCAAGCCAGAATGTTGGCCAAATCTCAAGGGTATTTCGAAATGAAATATCGAGAGGGTTTGGAGATCCATAAAAACCCTAACAACCTCAACATGGACAGGGGATATCAAGGGAACCCCATTTGGAAAACCGTCCTCCCGGTTTTTTAATTGACCAGCTGATCAATTGAAAACATATGATTGGCTGACCACCCCCCCTTCCCCTTCCCCTACCACCTCAAGTGAAGGCATATAAGGACCCCAATACATCGGAGCCCAGAATCGGAGCTCAGAATCGGAGCTCATAGCCCTGAAGATGCAGACTGCAATGTTTGCGAAACGTCGGCGCAACGCTGAATCCAAACGCGGCATCCATCCGGAAGCCAAAGATGTCATTAATCATGGCCGCGAAAGCCTCAAAACTGAAATAAGTCAATTTTTGCTATTGACCAGTTTTCAATCAATATCTCAGAATCTAAGGGAGATAGCCAAATTTTTTTGTAACCTTTTTTATGGAGCCGATTGAGTGCTACAACAAATGTAATCATAAAAATTTCGCTATCTGCCTTAGATTCGGAAATATTCCTTAAAAACCCACCTGGGAGATAAGTCGACTCATCTCCGTTTACCACTTAACTACTGAATTATTCGTATGATCGTGCATCGATACGTCGGCCAGGGTGGGGCGCCGTCGTACAAGCCCGCCGAGGTTCAGGCATTTTTATAATTTGCACGCACGTGAGGCATTCCACGCTATTTCAATGAAAAAAATTTTTTTTATTAGATTTTGATATAAATTGCCCACAAGATAGCCTAAAACGTGATGAAAAAGACGAAATTTTTATTTCTAAAGTTACGCACAATACAAATTTGGAGTTATCACTAGTTGAATACGTGTTTATAACATCATAACTCGAGTAATAATGGTTGTATTGAAAAAATTATAATGTTCTTTTTTTGCTAATAGGTGATAGATACATATAAAAGATTTATTCTTGCAGAAAATCCAATTTACAATACGTTTGTTTATAAACAATAGAGAAAGTTTATAAACAACATAGAAAGATGTTTGCAGGTCTTAAAAAATGAAAAAAAAAACCAAATGTGGTAGAGTGCATATCAGAGAATTCACAGTCGAATTTTAATAGGGTGTTTCGATATAGGGCCTGAGATATTAATTATTTTGTCAGGCCCCGACAGATAAAGTGGAGTGGTGAGCTCGCTGCCCTGGCGAGTCGTTCTGGCAAGTCTGCGATATTGAGCAGATGTTTCGAGTATCTAAACAGTAAATCTGTAATTATTCACATTTGAATCCATTCTTTTTCTTTCTACCTAAACTTATAAGCAGTACAGGAAAACAATAATAATTTATTGAAAACAAAAATAGCACAAAATGTTGCAGATATATTCAATGAAGTGGCATGCATTTGCAAGTTATTTTACAATATTTTGATTTTCGAGTTCATCGTCCAGGGAATGAATTTCCCATTTGAGACTATGAGTATTAGAAATCAGTATAAAACCATGAAATTGACGAGTCCCAATAATGGGTGAAGAATTTTGGAATCGAATTTTGAAAGCTTGCTCTTCCATTGCATGTTGTTCACTTCTTTGGCAAATTCATACAACTGTCGCAGAGTAGTGATTTGATTATCATACGGTCTTTGTACACTTGCCCGTGCTGCGGCTCCCTTGGATGTAATACTAATCTCATCACAAGGTGATTTAACGTGAGACGTTGCAAAGAAATGCCATTCAGCATCCATGCCTAAGTCCGCTTGGTGATAAACCAGGTTAATTAAATTTTTTTACTTTCATATTGAGAACTGGCAGCATCAGAGAAATGGAAATTTTTATTTAAAGAATAGTTTTGTGCGATTGGAGATGTGCGATTCTCCAGCACCATAGAGAGCCAGCATCAAAAGTTTACCTGCACGTTTGATATCTTCTTTTGTAGATGTAGGATCACTGAACGTTGCCACGTATTTCTCTAATTGAGGTTTCTTCTTCAAGCCCTTCAGGAAGACTTTCTTTCCTTTGTTGTATAGCCCACTGGTTGTATCACATCCAGTAAAAGCATGGTAGAACAGAATACTATTCTTGAAATATTGATTGTCTTTACAAGAAAACAATACGTTGTCAACGTTACCAAGATCCTCCTTCATGTAGTGAATCTCTTTATCCACTGGCGTCAGTCCTACCAAGAGAACAAGCAGGTCAACGTCTGTACCGACTACAACCATTCTCTCATGACAATCAAGCTGTTGAATGGCTGTCATTACAATCAATCGATCTGCATCTTCAGGGGCTTGTTCGTCTGCTATTCCGGCATTAATGAGATGTCTCTTTAGAAAATCGATGAACCTGTCCTTGTTCTTGCTGTTTGATAGAAATTCTGCTGGTTTTAATTCGGGAATCATTGTTTTGTTGAAAACAACTTCTGCAGCTACTTTAGTTTTTGTCCTGCGAAATCTCTCATAAGATTTAATGCTAGCATCTGATTGTTTATAGCCATCGAATACGACTATAGCATGAGCACCGTAGTGTCTTAGAATATAATTCTCGTACAATTTGAAGATTCCTTCATAGGATGTTCCCAGGGGCTAACCAACTTTATGAAGTAAGAAGCCACCGTCAATGATGATTTTGCATGCCGTTAGGTCAATAGCATTCAGTGGGACAGACTTGAATTCCTTGTAGAGAGCAGATTTCTTAGATTTCCTCATTATACCATTATCATCAAATAGAGGAAGAGGAAACGGAGCTAGCTCATAATGTAACGACTGAACAGCTAACTCCCGGTCACCCTTGATAACTGCTGTGATACGTTGGAATAACAGGGTTGTATTGACAGCGACAATTCCATCATTCAGCATCACCCCACGTTTTGTAGTAGCCAGGGATTTGACTCGTGTTGTTCGTTTCAGCTTCAAATCAGCAGCATTCACTCCAACCATCGTCTTCATTGCATTCAGTCCTATTTCGATAGCTTGATCACAGTTCACTTCTTTTCCACCACACATTTCATTAGCGATTGACATGATTTTCTCAGGATCAGCTGCAGTGAAGGGATCATGGGCATAGAGCCAATCGACGAATCACAGGTAATCGGCGTTATCTCGTGATATATTGCTTGGCCTCCAATCAGTGTGTTGCTCAGAAGTGGCCCCTCTCACTCCACATAATGTTTCGAAGGCATCCATCACTTCATATGTGATAGGCATTCCGAGGATCCATCGTGCTAATACGCCTTCTTTGTTCACCCCACGACCGGTCATCAGCCCACCTGAGACTTTCATGACACGCATTAGTGTCTGCTCGGTTGTCATATCGGTCCAGATACCTGGCCATTTCTTGTCAGATCTTCGTATTGTGAAATGCCCTCGAGTGGCAAACTTTTCGTATTCTTGAGGATCCATTTTCTGAGGTAACTGGTACATGCCTTGCAGGTATATTTGAGCATCCTTGGCATACTGCAGATGACCGGCAGCATGGAAGATAGGAATCATGTCTCGGACACACTGAAGATGAAGTTGCCAATTGCCTAAGCGTTCCGCTTCAATGAACTGTTTCATGAGAGTAATGCAGTGGAAATATTGCAGCCAGAGTCTGAAGGTTCGTCCATTTTTTCCAAGGGTCTCCATGGTGTCCAACATCTTGGTTGTAATTTGTCTCAACTGCTCATCCCCATTTATTTCTGGTAGGGTCGGTGGTTGCTCAGCGAAATTCTCTAGCAAATTCTTCATATATTTTTTATCTTCATCATTAATAGTGTCCATATGTTTCGCAATTATCGTCCCTAATGCAGCATGGACAAGAAGATAACCCCTCACTGCTCTACTGAAGGCATGAACTGTCAACATGTGGTCGACAGTATTACCAGCATAAGTTGTGCTCAACAGTTCTTTCAGTCCACTGCCATCCATGATTGTTCCAGCTGCTCCAAGAAAAGACATCAAGAGATGAAAACCTCCCAATCTAATGACCACATCTTTCAATAGGGGATCACCAGTAGCAATAATTTCTAGTGCTTTCAGGTAGAGAGGTAAGTCGAAGGTGACAAAACAAGTCTTCTGGTCTAGTCGTACACACTCCATAGCTGCAACACGTAACATGGTTATTATTGTGGTGAGATCTGACGATGGTAAATTGACGAACGGTAAACAAACAGCTTGTGACACTTGGTAATCACTGTCATGGCCCAGCGTCTCCATGAATCCTCTCCAACTCGGGATATTTGGAATATCCATAACCTTTGCGAAGAAATGCAAAGAATAAGCTGTTGGCAGTTGTGGTCGGAGTCCAAGATCAAGCTGCGATACATCATTGAAAGTTATCGATTCCAGTGCCGTTCGAGAAGCCCTGGATCGATTGAAAGACACCATTGGAATAGTGATTTTACCAGTTAATTCGCTAGCATTGGTTCTCGAGTCAATTTTTCAATTTCCCCTTGGGAGCTGATCGCTGTCTTTGGAGTAACGCAATAAATACCGCCCATACCATGGAAAGTATTGATCCCATCGAGAATGCAGACGTTGTCGTCAGCATTGTCAAAGACATATTGTAAATACGCACCTGGGAGAATTTATTATCACAACTGACAATAGCAGAAGCTTCGTACAAGCTCACGTTGGTATATGATGTGCAAAAACCCAGTATAGACATGATATCAATGATCAACCGTGAACCAAATTTCCTCATTAAATAAAGTTCAGTGGCTAATTGAATGGATGAAATGAAAGACCTTGGTCGGACCATTGATATAATTCCATGAGCAATTGTGTCACGTTTCGTCTTTAATTTTTCTACGTTGCCTTTCTTATCTTTACGCGATTTAAGAATGCAAGCAATGTTGGTGGACTATCCTGTTCAACGTTGGAAAGTAGTCTTTCTGGTGGTGGATAAACTGACGAATTATACACCTTACTCCTGATGTCTTCACGTATTATATCAGCTGCAGCCAAAACTATGCGCAATCGTTCCTCTTCATCAGTACTGGCCTTCATTTCATAAAAATATTTTGCCAGTATCTTATCCCAGTATTTTTAAAGCACACGATAGTAGGCTTCCCTGAAGATTCAATGAATAAAATGTCATCAATGTACTTGGTGAGTAATTTTTTCTTCAAGGTCGCTGTTGATGTTTCCCATCCCTCCATTTTCTCTATCAATTCACTGAAGACAAATTGACAATCATCGCTCTCCTCCATGTACTTACACAGATTCTGAAAAGCGGCTTCTAAACCCTCGATTTTCGGTCTCCTTAGACTGTTACCACTCGGAACATACTTGAAATTCTCGTAGCACGCTGTATGATAACGCGCGTGGACTTCCAACAAAGATGTCAACTGGATTCTCCTTTGAATAGTCTGGGTCAACTCATCATTATGAAGATTAGCCCACTTTTCGATCTTCTCTTGGAAATATGTCGTTGCTACGAGTCGTCCAGGTTTATTTTTTGGAATCCACGGTGTTCCGCACAAAAAATAATGCAACTTGAAATCAAATCCTTGCTCATCAACTGTTGATGACGTTGAAGGTTTCGAGACGTTTGCTTTCCGACCCAAAGCATAATTAAATCTACACAACGCATGGACTTTGATTTCAGTTCATTTATCATCTTGATACTGTTTGCTTCAATTGATTAAAGTATTTATGCCTCTTTGTTTAACCGTGGTGATTTTCGAAACATCATCACCCAATGCCCCTTCACAAATGAAACACACACCTGCATAAGATATGTCGAAATGTCACTGATAATAGCCAAACTAAGAACAAGCTATTTATTGAAAATTGTCCCTGAAAAAATAGAC
The DNA here is from genome assembly GCF_001412515.2 of Diachasma alloeum. NCBI lineage: Eukaryota > Metazoa > Arthropoda > Insecta > Hymenoptera > Braconidae > Diachasma > Diachasma alloeum. The sequence goes on from NW_021681120.1 coordinate 32,141, forward strand.
GAGAACTGACTATACACCAATGTGGCAACACCAAGTCCCTTACTAACGGCTCTGAAGGCCCAACGGATGCTAGTGCAGCTGCTTCCCTAGATGATAGGAGAGGGGAGCAGGTATAAAATCTTTTGTCACAAGGGATCACGACAACAGGACCCACACTTTTGGCTCTTCAACCTTTGGACGCTAATCAATACTAACTCTGTGGTCTCTGAGTGATGTAGACGTTTCGGCTGTCAAAAGTGTACTGACTGGATTAAAAAATCTGCAGGAATTAAATACTGACGACCAATTACAATAGGAATGATTGGATGTAGTGAAACGGGATAGAGGTTCTTATTCTATCAGGTGCAACTTTCTCTCTATCCTTTTCTTGAAGTGACGGGGCTAACTGGACCTGTCATGAATGCAACCATGAGGGGTGTCAGGGGCATGGGAGGGAGGGGCGGCTGGTTAGGAGGATTAACTCTCCAGGAGGGATGGCAATTGAAATCATCGGCTCATTTTACTGAGTATGGGACAAATGAGAGGATTATGTAGAGCTACTCTAGTCTTTCGTTTAATGGGCGATTCCCTAAATCTATGAACAATGGATATAGAGAAGTTATTTTATGACGTATACACATTGCAAATTAATCTGGCAACTAGGCTGACTCATTAAAAATCTTAAAATATGAACAGCAATGCCTATTATCGAAAAGTGCAGTGACTCATTCCATGTTAATGAACTAACGCAACTAAATCTAATTGACTTCTCCAAATGATACAGGTGTTAATATATTTCGAATATAATTCAGTAACAAATCTGTAAAACAGTTCCAGTCGATTTACTCGGGGGCGGAGTTTTTTATGAATATCTCAAAATTTAAGAGAAAACTTACTCATAAGTAAGACATTTTCAAAGCATTCAAGGCATCCATGAGACATGCCGTGGAAAAATGATATTGTTTGGGATATTAACTCGATATTTCAAGGTATTGATGAGTATTTTCTTCATTATGAGTTTCATCCCAGCCTTCTCTCCCATTAAGATTGAGACTTTTCACTATTTTCTCATCTTATGCTGATAGATACTTTTTTTATATCATTAATTTGCTATTTGAATGACAATTGATCGTTAATTGATAATGTGTTGATCGTAAGATAACTGGACGCTTTTTTAAATTCATGACGTAGCACGCACCCAGATCTTGGCGGCGCGCCCATCCGGGGGTGGAGCAAATCAGTCAGTTGACGCTTAGGAGTAATTGGCGTTGGGAAAAAATTTAACAATTATTTTCATTAAAAATAGGAACTGTAGGGCATAGGTTTCCATATCAAATAGGTAGGTTATCGATTCCTCTACAAGAAGTGTAAGGATATTTTCCCCGGTTGTTCACCCAGGAAAAATCCAAATGGCTTTTAGGCCGTCTCTATCGCTCAATAATCGGGCGCCAGCCGAACCTTCACGGGAGGTTCGACGAAAACCGGCTTCTGAGGCAAACTCGTCCACTCAGAGGACTTTCTGGCTGGACGATGGATAGCCCAGCTAACATCAGCGTGATACAGTAGAGTGGGCGAGGTCCACCAGGAGTATAACCGCCACATCCCCACGGCCTTTGGAAGCCGAGGATTATGCCTCGCGACATAAGTTCCCTACTGAATTAGATTCATCTTTCCTCCGGAGGGTCTCTCGACTCCTCCGGCATGCTTTCTCTCTCCGAGTATTTCTACTCGGGAGAGTTTCCGAACTATCTGCGACTCAGCCGGGACTCCTCAGAGCCTGGGACGTTGAGAGGCTGATCTGACCAGGGTGGAACTACGTTACCCACGCTACGACCACCCAAACTCTCAACCACCAGTTACCGCTTTGGTCATCGCGCGTCACTGCCTCCGGGTAGTACTAGACTGTTGGCGTATAGTCGGGCCGACAGGAGGATTTCTTGACTCCAGGCCCACGGGCCCATACGCCTCGAATCTTTCCGCCGAGACTAAATAACGTCGGACACGACGAAGTCGTCACCTCGCGTTCCGAAATAACTCAGATTTACGCGCGGGGGATGCAGGGGCATCCCCCTATATTCGCCGCCAAAGTTATGCACCAGGCTACGTGGAGTGAAACTCCTTACCATGGCTTCTTCAGCCATTCACCACTCCAGCACACCGAGAGATTTTTCCAACCTCTCGGTTCAAGCGCTCGCGTGCGACTAACTCGGAATCTTACTGNTCAATTTTTCAATTTCCCCTTGGGAGCTGATCGCTGTCTTTGGAGTAACGCAATAAATACCGCCCATACCATGGAAAGTATTGATCCCATCGAGAATGCAGACGTTGTCGTCAGCATTGTCAAAGACATATTGTAAATACGCACCTGGGAGAATTTATTATCACAACTGACAATAGCAGAAGCTTCGTACAAGCTCACGTTGGTATATGATGTGCAAAAACCCAGTATAGACATGATATCAATGATCAACCGTGAACCAAATTTCCTCATTAAATAAAGTTCAGTGGCTAATTGAATGGATGAAATGAAAGACCTTGGTCGGACCATTGATATAATTCCATGAGCAATTGTGTCACGTTTCGTCTTTAATTTTTCTACGTTGCCTTTCTTATCTTTACGCGATTTAAGAATGCAAGCAATGTTGGTGGACTATCCTGTTCAACGTTGGAAAGTAGTCTTTCTGGTGGTGGATAAACTGACGAATTATACACCTTACTCCTGATGTCTTCACGTATTATATCAGCTGCAGCCAAAACTATGCGCAATCGTTCCTCTTCATCAGTACTGGCCTTCATTTCATAAAAATATTTTGCCAGTATCTTATCCCAGTATTTTTAAAGCACACGATAGTAGGCTTCCCTGAAGATTCAATGAATAAAATGTCATCAATGTACTTGGTGAGTAATTTTTTCTTCAAGGTCGCTGTTGATGTTTCCCATCCCTCCATTTTCTCTATCAATTCACTGAAGACAAATTGACAATCATCGCTCTCCTCCATGTACTTACACAGATTCTGAAAAGCGGCTTCTAAACCCTCGATTTTCGGTCTCCTTAGACTGTTACCACTCGGAACATACTTGAAATTCTCGTAGCACGCTGTATGATAACGCGCGTGGACTTCCAACAAAGATGTCAACTGGATTCTCCTTTGAATAGTCTGGGTCAACTCATCATTATGAAGATTAGCCCACTTTTCGATCTTCTCTTGGAAATATGTCGTTGCTACGAGTCGTCCAGGTTTATTTTTTGGAATCCACGGTGTTCCGCACAAAAAATAATGCAACTTGAAATCAAATCCTTGCTCATCAACTGTTGATGACGTTGAAGGTTTCGAGACGTTTGCTTTCCGACCCAAAGCATAATTAAATCTACACAACGCATGGACTTTGATTTCAGTTCATTTATCATCTTGATACTGTTTGCTTCAATTGATTAAAGTATTTATGCCTCTTTGTTTAACCGTGGTGATTTTCGAAACATCATCACCCAATGCCCCTTCACAAATGAAACACACACCTGCATAAGATATGTCGAAATGTCACTGATAATAGCCAAACTAAGAACAAGCTATTTATTGAAAATTGTCCCTGAAAAAATAGACGAGAACTGACTATACACCAATGTGGCAACACCAAGTCCCTTACTAACGGCTCTGAAGGCCCAACGGATGCTAGTGCAGCTGCTTCCCTAGATGATAGGAGAGGGGAGCAGGTATAAAATCTTTTGTCACAAGGGATCACGACAACAGGACCCACACTTTTGGCTCTTCAACCTTTGGACGCTAATCAATACTAACTCTGTGGTCTCTGAGTGATGTAGACGTTTCGGCTGTCAAAAGTGTACTGACTGGATTAAAAAATCTGCAGGAATTAAATACTGACGACCAATTACAATAGGAATGATTGGATGTAGTGAAACGGGATAGAGGTTCTTATTCTATCAGGTGCAACTTTCTCTCTATCCTTTTCTTGAAGTGACGGGGCTAACTGGACCTGTCATGAATGCAACCATGAGGGGTGTCAGGGGCATGGGAGGGAGGGGCGGCTGGTTAGGAGGATTAACTCTCCAGGAGGGATGGCAATTGAAATCATCGGCTCATTTTACTGAGTATGGGACAAATGAGAGGATTATGTAGAGCTACTCTAGTCTTTCGTTTAATGGGCGATTCCCTAAATCTATGAACAATGGATATAGAGAAGTTATTTTATGACGTATACACATTGCAAATTAATCTGGCAACTAGGCTGACTCATTAAAAATCTTAAAATATGAACAGCAATGCCTATTATCGAAAAGTGCAGTGACTCATTCCATGTTAATGAACTAACGCAACTAAATCTAATTGACTTCTCCAAATGATACAGGTGTTAATATATTTCGAATATAATTCAGTAACAAATCTGTAAAACAGTTCCAGTCGATTTACTCGGGGGCGGAGTTTTTTATGAATATCTCAAAATTTAAGAGAAAACTTACTCATAAGTAAGACATTTTCAAAGCATTCAAGGCATCCATGAGACATGCCGTGGAAAAATGATATTGTTTGGGATATTAACTCGATATTTCAAGGTATTGATGAGTATTTTCTTCATTATGAGTTTCATCCCAGCCTTCTCTCCCATTAAGATTGAGACTTTTCACTATTTTCTCATCTTATGCTGATAGATACTTTTTTTATATCATTAATTTGCTATTTGAATGACAATTGATCGTTAATTGATAATGTGTTGATCGTAAGATAACTGGACGCTTTTTTAAATTCATGACGTAGCACGCACCCAGATCTTGGCGGCGCGCCCATCCGGGGGTGGAGCAAATCAGTCAGTTGACGCTTAGGAGTAATTGGCGTTGGGAAAAAATTTAACAATTATTTTCATTAAAAATAGGAACTGTAGGGCATAGGTTTCCATATCAAATAGGTAGGTTATCGATTCCTCTACAAGAAGTGTAAGGATATTTTCCCCGGTTGTTCACCCAGGAAAAATCCAAATGGCTTTTAGGCCGTCTCTATCGCTCAATAATCGGGCGCCAGCCGAACCTTCACGGGAGGTTCGACGAAAACCGGCTTCTGAGGCAAACTCGTCCACTCAGAGGACTTTCTGGCTGGACGATGGATAGCCCAGCTAACATCAGCGTGATACAGTAGAGTGGGCGAGGTCCACCAGGAGTATAACCGCCACATCCCCACGGCCTTTGGAAGCCGAGGATTATGCCTCGCGACATAAGTTCCCTACTGAATTAGATTCATCTTTCCTCCGGAGGGTCTCTCGACTCCTCCGGCATGCTTTCTCTCTCCGAGTATTTCTACTCGGGAGAGTTTCCGAACTATCTGCGACTCAGCCGGGACTCCTCAGAGCCTGGGACGTTGAGAGGCTGATCTGACCAGGGTGGAACTACGTTACCCACGCTACGACCACCCAAACTCTCAACCACCAGTTACCGCTTTGGTCATCGCGCGTCACTGCCTCCGGGTAGTACTAGACTGTTGGCGTATAGTCGGGCCGACAGGAGGATTTCTTGACTCCAGGCCCACGGGCCCATACGCCTCGAATCTTTCCGCCGAGACTAAATAACGTCGGACACGACGAAGTCGTCACCTCGCGTTCCGAAATAACTCAGATTTACGCGCGGGGGATGCAGGGGCATCCCCCTATATTCGCCGCCAAAGTTATGCACCAGGCTACGTGGAGTGAAACTCCTTACCATGGCTTCTTCAGCCATTCACCACTCCAGCACACCGAGAGATTTTTCCAACCTCTCGGTTCAAGCGCTCGCGTGCGACTAACTCGGAATCTTACTGAGGCCTTCTCCCCCTAGTCTGGGTATCTCAGCGACGATAGGTCATTCCGTTACCCTATCCCCACCAATCAACCCGACGGGATCCTGGGGCACCAGTCCTTTCACCTGGCCCTTGGTCCCTAGTCTACTCCGACATAGCCTGTAGAATCGCCCAGTTGGACAGCCTGTACGTCGGCCCCTTTTCCCCTAGCACACACTGGGCGAATTCTAATATGACGATAGTCTAGTAACGCCCTGCAGTCTCCAGGGGTCGCGGTTTCACCCATAACCGCTATGCCTTAGGTCTTTCATCGGTTTGTGGTTCTTCTCATCCAGTCGCGGCTCTTTCAGCCGCCTCTAGATATCGCTTCCTGTCTCTCTTATCATAACTTTAACAGTTCTCTTTCTTATTTGAGGGGATTTCAACCCGTAACGAGAAAATCTCGTTACAGAAGGTATTTTTTTCCTCGATTCGTTCAACTCAAGTGAAACTGTCGTTGTTGCAAGCATTGAGTGGTGAATTTTCAATTGTTTCTAATTAATTAAATATATTTGCGGATATTCTCAGCAGTACATGTTTGGATATGTTAATCAGGGGAATTTCGACACCAGCCTAGTATTTTTTCTCCGACAGAAATTTTATTTTCTCCTCAAAATCTAAATTGACTGTACTAATTGAGTATCAGCGTGGTAATGTGCAACAAGCGGATGAATAGTTACTTGAACTTTTGCCCAATCATGGCCCTGAACAGCATCCTGAATCAGGAATCGGTAATTTTCAGAAAAGTCGCTAAGAATGACGAACTCGCTTGGTTTCAAGTTCGCTTTACACTGAGTTAACCCACCGACTCCCAATGTTAATCCCGCCACCTATGGAGGCCGAACATTGGACGTGGAAGGGCATGAGTAGTAAGAGCGCGAGTAATGCCGTAGCACCAAGTGCACGTTTGAATATGAGTCCCAAACATAAAAGTTCTTAAAAGGAATTCATTGGTAGATATGATGAAATAAATTTTTCGCAAGAAAAGACGCAATTTCAAATCACACATCTCATTGCCGTCAATCCCCAAATCATCAGTAAGGCCTCGATTTTCAACAAATGTTTGCACTGGATAGATTTCAATATTTGAAGACCATTTTCGTTGTAGTTTTTCATCAATTTTTTTCTTTCTTTGCTGAAAATTCATCTGGATTCATTTCACAATTTTAAGGTATCCTTCGTTGTGTCACGTATCTACCAGGACCTCTACATGCACTTCTTAATGAACTTTCATTCTTTTGTATTTTTTAAGCACTGACTCTTTATCACTGGCATTTTTTCTCATTTATCTCTCATTATTTATTGTCTGTCTATCAAAACTTCTGTTACGTATTACGCGAGAATATGCAGGGGGCCCCAATAGAGTTGCCATGCTTACAGTAGTTCTGACGCGACACTAGTGAGGAAATAGTTACGTGACCATTTCTCACTAATACATCGTGCGACGCGCTGTGATTGGCGGTCATCACACCAATGCGATTTCGTACAGCTCGCAAGTCAGAGGGTTAAAAAGGCATGTTGGCTTCCAGGAATGAAATCGTGAAGTCTGAGAGCTTTTAAATCATCATAGAAATTAGTTATAAAAGAATCAGTATCCTCAATTCGTAGAATCAATTCAGATCGATCCGTTGCAGTCCAAGTCATATACGTCACTGAGTCAATGGACTTTCCGTTACAAATCTCTTCTAAATGTTTTTTTACGCAAACGTTTTTTAATGCAAAAGTCACCGGGACATTCATAGCACTCACCAAGGTGGCGAGATGAAGTTGGATTCTCATACATCATTGCACTTAAAACTTCTGAGTAATTTTTCGGAAATGTACAGTCATTAAATGAGTTCGATAATTCAAAGGCTTTTATCCTTAGCAATTTCAATTTAACATTTTGATGAATTTTACAAACGCAGACCGAATGAGTTCCATTTTCACCAGCTAATATGCATTCGTGAGGACGAAATGCAGCAAATTTCGAAAATCCAATTTTCACGTCAGAATTGTTTTTTTGAATTGTGCGTGAAATTCTTTTGAATTCGATAAAATTAAAAGTTCTTGAAGGTTCTCCCGGATACCCCCTACTTTCACTCAAAGACAATCTTTTTTACCAGGCATGATGCGGCTAATTTCATCAGTTCTATTGAAGTCTTTTACTAATTTTTCTATAGTCATACTTACCGATGATCTGCGTGTTCTTTTTGGAGCAGAAACTCCTATCCCTTTCTTCTGATGGATCCAATAAGCTCGACGTGCTGTGTAGTATAGAACGTTGAAAGTTCTCAAAATTTTGGCAATCAACCAGGACTTAGGGAGTATTGTAAGCAATTGGATTTCATACGATGGTTTGTTAACACTCTTCAGCTTCTCCTTGATTTCTTCAATGATGCAATTAATATCAGAGCGATCTTTAGGATCACTTAAACTTTTATCAATTGCTTCCTTAATATTTTCGATCGGTTTCCTTTTTTCAGAAATACTTCGTTCCATCCAGTCACTCGGGATGATAGCCTGACCTAATAATGGTAGAACTCCATTTAATGCCGCTGTAACGACTTCTTGGTGCTCCCCATTATCTAGTTCAAACTCCTCATGAGAATTTCCTGACAAGGAACACTAGGTAGGTGTCCACCCCCGATTTTGATGAAATTTATATATGTTATAGAGAACTCAAAACTGAGTGACACGAATTTTTTTTTATCGGCCCATACGCAGATTTAGGGGGTGAAATTGCCCTCTAAAGATGACTACCTCTTGGAGTAGTTTTTCAATTGCGTACATAACAAGAATGTTTTGACAAATGCTTTGCAATATAACAGAAAGTTCATGAAGAATGAAAATAGAAATTGAAATCATCCCCGAGGGATGAAATTTGGGGGGTAAGCTACCCCCGTGGAAAATCATTTTTTCAATAAAAAAAATATTGCTCCGAATTCCATGAAACTAATTTCATTTGAAAGTGCATAAAAAAATACGAAATACATCTTTTTGCTTTTTTCAAACTTGCAATTTAAAGGCAAAAAAAGATCAGTTTCTTGGAACTTGGCCACTTTGAAATTTTTCGCGGTAAAAACGAAGCTCGTGGGGAATGATGAGAAAAATATTTCAAATAATGCCCGGGGGTGAAATTTGGAGGGAAAACTACCCCCGCAATGAATCATTTTTCTGATTAAAAAAAATGTTTCCCGCAATTATGGAGTTATTTCGATTCAAAAGAGCATGTGAAAATAGTTTGGATATTTTCTGGAATCAAAATTTCATGAATTACTCAAATTTTGGTTAATTTTTCGTATCTTATACAGTTTTTCTCAAGGAATCGCAGTCATAGCATTCCCTACAATGTAAGGATTCAATGAATGACTTATATCGAAATACAAAAATGATTATAATAATCACTGGATGATAAGATTCCGAATAGATATTACGATTGTTATTGAAGGTGATATCATTCATTATTTCGACATACTATGTTTTTATTTCACTTAATTTCCGTTACAGTCAATATGCAGAATAAATAATATCAAAGGCCGTAAATGTACAGAAATGGTATTCATCAAATAAATGCTGCAAACAAAGCGATTTTTTACCGTAGTGTCTATTCACACGGTCCACGGTAAATTTTACCGTGGAGATAGGGTATATTTTACCGTGGATATAAGGTAAGCAGTGGAGTACGTTAGGCCCATTTTTTTACCGTAGATAAAAGGTAATTCTTACCGTGGATATAAGGTAAATCAGTGGTGTGCATCGGGCCCATTTTNTACCGTGGATATAAGGTAAGCAGTGGGGTACGTTAGGCCCATTTTTTTACCGTAGATAAAAGGTAATTCTTACCGTGGATATAAGGTAAATCAGTGGTGTGCATCGGGCCCATTTTTACCGTGGATATAGAGAAGATTTTCACTGTGGATATAAAGTAATTTTTTTTACCGTGCATATAAGATGAGTGAATGGTGTGCAGTGGGTAAGTATTACGTAGGGAAATTGTCTCGTGGATCCAATTATATCGCGGATTTGAGCCGTTAAGGCTTTGAAGATCAGAGGAGCGATGACAAGGGTCAAACGAGAGAGGAAAACGCTGCAAAAACAGTGTGTTTGATAACCATCGGAATTTCAGATGTCAGACGGAGAAACGACATCTGAATCATCATAAGTGTCTCAAAATGGTCTAGATGTTTGAAAATTTCAGATACAATTTGTATCTGGAACGCTTCAAACATATTTTTATCTGAAAAATTTCGCACATTTATTTTCAGAGAGTTTTTGCATCGGAAATTCAGTTCTTTAGAAGTGATTCAGACATTTGATTCTTCAGACGTATTCTCCGTGTCAAACAGCTGACTCCATTCAAACACAAAAATTTCAGACAAATCTACTGTCTGAATATATTTCGTTATTCATGATTTTATTAGTCAATTACTGAATTGATAATGACTGGATGGATTGATTTAAATTGACGAAGAATATATAGAGAATATATATATTCGAAAACGAAATCCTTCATATTAGTAAAAATTATCAAGCTATTTTCTCTCCATTTCCATCCATGTTTGAAAAAAACAGTAGAAATCATTGATTAAAAAATTGAGTTAATTTCTATTCATCTTCATATTTATATTGGCGCTCGGTTGGCGCACGAGGTGCTCAGCACAGATTGACAAATCCGCGCGTTGTGCTATATTGCTTGTACGAGAAGAACGACTTTGAAAGAGGCGAATATCCTGACGTTAGAGGCTGCTCAAAACCGATAATATTCTCTAATTCCTTATACGTACAGTCAGTTGAGGAAAAAATTGTCCTACGTTCCTTGTCTTGACGGTTTACGTGAAAAGTGAGGTTAAGATCGATTGTTGTGGGGATAATTGTTCAGATAGAATACTATCAGTGGTGGAGTGACACTTTTTTTTCGATGAAATGGGGGCAGACTATCTTAATCATTTCTCGTCGAGAAAGGAATCTTGGAATTTTTTTCTCATAGTTACTTATTATCGCAGCGATTTCACATTTAACACGACCTGGGGAATCGACTCGTCATGCGGTTTACTTCTTTGTCTTTGATTTTATCCATTTTTGTCTATTTTTTCTAGCTTCTCCATCACTGATCTATCACATTGCATGTTTATCTTCACTCATTCGAAGCTCATTGTTATAATTTTCACTCTTCATTTACATTCAGTTTATGATGATAAAAGTATAAGCCAGTCAAATTACGGTTTGAAAATCACGGATGATAGAAGAAGGATAAAAACCGTGGGATATCATGCGAAAGAATGATGTAAAGCACATACTAAGTTTTTGGGATTGTAGCAAACCGGAAAATTGTTTAAAAAAATTCAAAACTGCAAAATTAAGCGTCCACGCGACTTTTTTGCTTTACGCCGATGAAACCGTGATAGATACGATAAAAATGCATAAGACAATTTGTGGAGCATAAAATTTTCTACAAAAAAGTTAATGGCGGCATTTTTGTAATTTCAATCGTCAAGTCGCCAAGCGCGTTTGAAGTTGAACTACGAAAAAGCTGATGCGCCGCCAACGCCGAAAAGTCTATTTTAGTTGCAAAATGAAAATAATTTATGAAAAAGTTGATTGAAAAATCTGAAAAAAATTAGGATGCATCTTGTCCCTTCACAGAATGTCTCCAGGAGAGAAAATTTTGTTAAAAACATTTTTCTCTCTTTTCTTCATTTTTCAACCAAAATTTACCGTAACATAACTTTTGATCCAGTTATCTTATTGGAATAAGAATAAAAGGTGATTTTTTCTCGTTCTCTCCTCTCCATTTTCACTTTTTTGACCTTTTGACACAACTTTCATATTTAACTTGTTATTTGTTGATAAACTAAAAAAATTGCTGTTTTTCAATATATAATTTGACTGGAAAAATTTAATAAAAGGAAAATTTTTCGATTTTTGTCATTTTTTCAATGTCTAAAAATTCTTTGATTTTTTTTTTTTAATTTTTTGATATCTTGGTATTTTTTCATATTTTCAATACTTAGTGAGCTATGAATTATTTTAGATTTAGGGAAATGTTGTCGTCGGGCGCGCCCCACTCCACGCGCTTGATCTCCCCACTCTCCACATTCTCCGCATAGCGAAACTTCTGCAAACGTTTCCTTTGCTAATTTCCTCCAAAAATATGAAAAAATTACAAAAAAAAATTTTGTTAACAATCAATAGTGCGCAAACTCAGTGGGAGCTTCTGTTTTGCACCCCTGTATTTATAGTGCTAATTTGATGAGAAATTATATTGATGAAAATTTTTATCTTTCAATTTGAATTTAAACAAGAGTCAAAATTTGTAGGCGCCAGGTCTGCATTAAGTTTCCTTGAAATTATTATACGAGAAAGAACTCTCTACGGATGCATCATCAGAAATTATTTGAACCCACTGGGGATGTGATTGTAAACAAAAGTTTTCTTTTCAATTTTTTCATTTTTTGGAGCAAATTAGCAAAGGAAACGTTTGAATAGATAGATAGATAGATCAAAAGTTTATTGTTTAGGAAGTTAAACAAAGGGTTTACAGGTAGGTGTACAGGTAAGGAGCAAAAACAGCGGTGTAGTAGTAGCAGAGTAATAGCAAAATGGAAAGAAATAATTATGTCTATAACTGCGAGTATAACACAGAGTAAAATAATGAGAGTAAACACTGCGAACTAAGTATGAGCGGAGAACTGGAGACCGGGGAGGACAAAAGCAAGCTTCAGCTATAACTGCCACCCGTCATTTCATCAGCTAGGAGCCAGCGCCTCAGTTCAGACTTGAAGGAGTTTGGAGACTGCAGATTCCTGATGTGCATTGGAATGCTATTCCATATGCCAGGACCAGCCACAGCGAGAGCAGCTTCGTACGCCTCAGTACGATGAAAATGGACTGAAGATTGTAGCTTTACTATATTAGTCCTCAAGTGTAGATTAATGTCATAGTCAAGGAGGAAAACAGTATCAAAAAAATGATGGACATAATTTTTCTATATTCTAAATTCATATGCAGTCGAGTCCTTGAGTTCGTGAACAGAATACATAGGATGTAAGTTCAAGTTGTTCACGAACTTAAGCACTCGACTGTATATAAAATTAGAATATAGAATAATTATGTCCATCATTTTTTGGTTACTGTTTTCCTCCTTTACTATGACATTAATTTACACTTGAGGAATAATATAGTAAAGCTACAAGCTTTAGTCCATATTCAATTATCATCTCAAAGGTATCAAAATTTGTTTCGTTATGCTTGGTTTCAAAGCGGTTATTTGTTAAAAAACCGGATGCATTTGAAAATCCTGTCAATTGTGCATTTGGACAATCTTCTCATCCACACTGTGACATTGAAGGTTGTTCCAAAGTGACAATAATAAGGTGCTCATGGTGTAAAAAATCGCTTTGTTTGCAGCATTTCTTTGATGAATACCGTTTCTGTACAAATTACGGCCTTTGATATTATTTATTCTGCATATTGACTGTAACGAAAATTAACTTTTTTTTTTTTATTGTTACGAAAATTAACTCAAATAAAAACATGATATGTCGAAATAATGAATGATCTAACCTTCAAAAATAATGGTAACAGAATATATGGGATGTAAGTTCAAGTTGTTCACGAACTTCAGTGTGCGACGATACATCGAGGGGTTGAATTTTTCCAGTGGTACCTTTTGGTATCAACATAATTAATAATTCGTTATTTGGAGGAGTTACTTCTTGCACCGCTTGAGGACAGTGCCCTCTCCACGAATCTATTAACAGTAGACTTCTAGGTCCCACGTTTAAGAAAAAGATATCCTTAATCCAACTTTCGAAATGTTCTAAAAAAATTAAGTACTTATTAATGATAGTAATTATTGTATGGAAAATATCATATGCTCTTATGTCTTGAGTATTATCCGACTTGAAGTAAGTTTTCCCAATGTTGAAGCAGTGGCGAGCATTGGATGGTGTAACAATATTCCGTTCCACCATTGGGCCAAAAGTAAGCGAAGGTTCTTTTAAAACCAGGAAGAGAGGTGATAGTAATTTTTCATCAACAGAAATGGTGGGTTGTATCGGGTAACTATGTGTTTTTGAGGTTACTGATTGTGCTATACACGCCACTTGTTTTGCGCCTTCCTCAGCTAAAGTACGCCCTGAATAACTTTCTAATTGAAAACCACTTTGATCAGAGTTACAGATGTTTTCTGAGCCCAACGTATCAAAATAAGGCTGAACTTTCTGGAGTAATTCGTCGGATTGTTATTATAAAGCTTCTCGATTCTCCAATGTTTTCTGCATAACGAATTTGTTAATTTTTCGGGATGTAATATGATGTGCCTTTTTGAAATGATGTAGCCACCACGGCGAAGCCTTAAAACAAATGTCATTGAATCCAATTTCTTTCTGGGCTTGTAAAGGCCACTTTCGTATATCAGTATCGTGAACGATCAATCCAGCATCAATGGCATTTTTCATATTTTTCAATGTGTGCTCCAAAATACGTTTCAATTTCCCAGCATTATAATTGTCAGCTCGATTTCACCTTTTTAAATCGATGTGCAACAGTTTTTACAGAAAGATTTTCCTTCGTTTTAGCACTTCTCCAGAATTCGCAACTGCTTTCTGTTTATAGTCAAAGTCTATAGGTTCTTCATCTTCCAAATAACTTTCAGATGATGCTTTAGTGTGTGGTTGAAATTCTGTATCTTCAATTGCCACCATTTCTATATCTTTATAGGGCTCTTGGAAATCCAGAGATGGTTCTTCAATCATTTCCATACCATTGTAGTCCTCCATGAATTGAATTAATATCCTTTGGAAGATGTCCGCTAATTCGCGGTCCTCATTGTTTATAAGGGTTTTAGCAAGATTAAGAACTTCAAATGTTGTCATGAGAAGTCTGATAACGTTGATTGCATTAACTTTCATTATGAAATGGACACAAAAAGACAGTACCCATTGAAAGACTGCTTTCGTTAATAGATATTTGTAGACTGATTGTGATTGCAAGAGGAATGACAATGGAAAACACCAATATGAAAACCAAATGTTATTTTTAAATAAGTGAGGAGACATTTGGATTGATATTTTCGTCACTATCGCTTACTATTACAGTGTTATTTTGCATTATCGCAAAAAATGTAATTATTAAATGTCCTCACGAAAATCTCATTCAACACGATATAAGCACCGAAGTCGCAAAATCGTCTCATTTACATGTTATTTTTAATTCTTTCAATTCTACACCACTATCGACCACTGGACAAACTTTTTTCAGATGAGATCCAGAAAAGACACTCCGTATTTTTTCAGCCTGTTTTAAATCGAAATGATTCCATAAAATTTTGGGCAATATTTTTTTTTTATTAGAGAAATGACTTTTCACGGGGGTAGTTTGCCCTCCAAATTTTATCCCCCGGAGACGATTTGAATTGTTTTTCTCATTATTCCCTAAGAGCTTTGTTTTTTTTTGGTTCCATATGTATACCCTCTCGGGTTTTTACATTTTGTTCCCTTCCCTATCTGCGTTACCATGGGCCGATTCACTTTATCCCTAATTGCACCCCATTCAGGATTGGACTGCCAGGGAAACCATGGTAAACCTCAGTCGTGCAGCTGGCCGATAATGCAGGGATTTCACTGTGTCCATTGGTCACACTGACTCAATGGGCACAGTGGTTCTCTACATTCGTGCCTAGCGACTGTAGTCACATGCGGTTAGGTGTGCCTAAGCGGACATCCATCCAAGTACTGGGCAGACTCAATGCTGCTTAGCTTGGATGACCGCCGGAGCCACACAATCCCCGCGTGGCCACTACAGCCACACTCTAAGAGCTTTGTTTTATACTGCAAAAAATGTTGTAGTGACCAACTTCCAGGAAATTGATCGTCTTTGCTTTCAAATTGGAATTTTAAAAAAAACTGCGAAAACACGTGACAATTTCATTGTCAAATATTTAAATTATTTTTATTTGACGGCAAAAAATTAATTACCACTATCCTGAGTCTCGGGGGGAATTGAAAACTCTTCGTTTTTTGGAAAATCCCGAAGAAAAACCATTGGGACAATATCAACACAGCGAATTATTATTAATTTATGTATAATTCATGGTTGAGGGGAAAAATCGTCGGACAGCACCCGGAAGAAGAACAAGAGGACGGCCCTGAGAAATATCTCTCGGAGCCATTTTGGAACCCTAGAATAAAATAGAAACGGCCCTGTCTCGTAGAGAGAGGAGAGAGGCCAGCGGGGAGCAAGGAGCCTTCAATTTCATGAGGGAGAGGAGACTCCGAAATAAAAGGAAAATCCTGGACGAGCCTGGGGAATCATCCCCGGGAAAAGCGACCCATCGACGGACGACGACATGAATGCGAGAAAATTATGCGAAATTTTATTGTTCAATTAGGTTAAAATTGTAACCGTAATATCCAGTCCAAGGGGACAATTAAAGCGTGATTTGACTAGCGAAGTACGTGAGGGGGGGGGGCGGCTCTCAGAGCAACGAGGGAGACGAAAAAGCAGCTTGGCTAGAGTTCCCCCCAGGGGGGTCAAGCTACCGTGTTATAAGCGTAGATGCAGTTTCGCCAAATCTCATCGCTTGGGACGCTGTTAGACAGTGGTGGGGGTAGCAACGCTGTTGGAGAGATCGGAAGCAACAAGACTGCCATATTCGTTGTAAAAACAAACATTCAACTGTGAAAAAAAGCGATCTGTGAAAAAAAGCGATCTGTGAAAATCAAAATTTGAAAAAATAAATAGATAAATTGGGTGTTTGATGATACAATTGAAAGAATTATCCATCGTGGTTCTATTAATGACGTACGGTACGTAAACAACAGAATTATAAAATAGAGTGTTAAGGACATGGCGAAATCATACCAGATATAAAATACAAATCTATGTGCATTCTGTATTAATTCTGTTTCATAGTTAATGAATTGAGGGGCTCAGTTAGGTTCCTCAGAATCTGCGATATCCTTACTCATCGTTATGACGTATTCAGGCATTAAAAATTTTTCCACATTTGTTGTAACTTTCTTTTTTAGCACCATCATGCGTATATGCACTGTACGAGGGTGCACAGCAAGTGCAGATCGTTTTTTTCAATTTCCAACGAAAGATCAAGGACGATTACGAATTGGGTTATCTCGAGCAGGGAATGAAGAATTGTTGAAGCTTCAAATTGATCAAGTTAAAGGAAAGAAAATTTGCCACGTCCACTTCGAAGATAGATATTTTCTCTCTAAAAGATTATCCAACTCTGCTCTTCCAACATTATGTCTCCCAGTTATACACTTCAGTTATAATATTTTTTTTTGTTCTGTTAAAGGTCTAGACTAATTACATCCTTTTTCTTTCGCCAAAAGATGTAATGTCATAAATATTTCCTGAATTTATAATATTTATAATATTTCTGAATATTATCCCAGGTTACATTTCTCAATTCATTCATTTGAATAATTTTAGTGCTGAAATTGCATCAACAATTATGGGAAACTTGCAACCTAATGTATACAACTTTATTTTTTGTAATCATCAGACTCAAATCATTCATTCCATCATAGAAAATCTTGTGAAGGATACCACCACACACTACATTAAACAGATTAATAGAATATTATCAGGGAAAGAGTCTATAGCAGGTGCGGGGGCACAAGACACTCTAATGTTGCAAGCTAACAAAATGTACTGTAACAACAGAGCTCGTAGGTAGGTGGGGATAGAATTAAAAATGTAGTGTAACAACGTAATTGCTTGTGATTTGAAATCGCCAAAATTCTATCAAGACTGAAAACCGAACTGGATTCGGATTTGTAAAATACAGTGATAAGAGAATAATGTTAAGATATAGTCTTAAGCTTCATTATGGAAGGATCTTTCCTTAAAGTTTCTCAACTCATTTTCTTCTCTGAAAGCGTTTCGTATATTAGAAAGAAAGCAGATTTGAAATTGTGTTTTTTTTTAGCAAAATTCCAAAGTAATTTCTCGTAATTTCCAAGCAAAATTATGAGATCGTAAAAATCATCGATTACAAGGCTTCCATTCACAAGCAAAAACAATAAATAACGGCACCAAATGGCCGTTTCAAAATTTATTTTTGAGTCTTCCATGCTAAAATACATAGATACATCAAAAACAATATTTTTTCAAAAAACTGAGAAAATTTCCAACAAAATCTATGGATTCAAATTTTTTGTTGTTCTTAGTGGCTCGTAATTAGAATTTTTGAAATTTCAGAAGAAAAAAACATTAAATGTTCAATATCTTCGCCAATAATTTAGTTAGAGCTTCGATTGCGCTCATTTTTCTTCTTTTGGTTTATACTTTCTAATGAAAAAAAAGTAAAAAACTTTTAAAATTTTGAGACAATTTTTCATATACAGAATTGGTGGATCCTTTGAACTTTGGGCGATTTGTTGGCATTTCTTCTTACCTCAGGAGAATATGTAATTCTAATTAAGTGTGTAACTGTAGAATTTTGTACTATTTATTGTGAGAAATGAGAATTCGGTGTAATTCTTACATCGATTTATCAATAACCTAAGAAATGTTAGAAGAGTACTAGAAAAGTGATATAAAAATTGATTGTTTGTTTTAGATTTTATTGTAGAATAATTTTCATTACAATTGTACTACGTAGCTTGTAGATTACCGTGAAACCTTATATTTAAGTAAAATATGTGATTTAAAACTAAGAATGAACTTAAAATGCAAAACATTATTATGTAACTGAACTTACAACTATTTCAAGCATTATGTGCAATGATATGAAAATAAAAATGATTAAAAGGGACTCGACACTGTCTAAGGTTTATCCCCGCTTATTTTTTCATTATGTTGACTCAAATCGAATTTACTATTGCTTTCTGACATAATCTGCACGAGAAACTAATAAAAATATCTAGTATTCAGCTCATATGATTTGACCCATGATTTACTTGTATTTCATTAGCCGCTACCGATTTTACATTCATATTTTATGCCGCCGCTTTGTCTACTTCCATCCTCCAATCCCCTCCACCATTCATTCCACTGACGACAGCGCACCAAGTAGTGTGTTCTGGCAAAACATCGTCTAACTTTTCCCATTTGAGTTTGACCTCCCTGGTTCCCCCCAAGGAGTATCCAAGGACGGACTGCTGTCGAGACGGACCAAATTATTCCGCAATTGTTTAGATCGCGGGGCTTGGAGGCCCCTGAACCGACGCCAGGAGGGAAATCGAGGATTTTGCCGGGAAAGAAGCTGCCTAAATCGATGAAAACTCTAAAAATCCACGTGAGACAGCCTGGAGAGGAGTCTGGGGCCCTGGACTGCATCTACAGAGATAAGTCGTGCTTGGTGCATTTTCATTTATTGGTTGTTAGGAAGGATCGGGGCTGAGTCCCGATCCCAGTGAACTATCAACTAGATTTTCTGAGTTTGATAATTATTTTGGAAAGTCGAACGTGGCTCTGACGCTGAGCTTATAATATTTGTTGAAACTGAATTTATTCCTCGAAATATATAGAGACCATTTGACGAGGCGAGATCGTTATTGGCGTCGATAGCGACGCCATATTTCTGTAAATACTTTATTTGGATGCGGGGAATTTTCCCCAGCGTAATATTAATCTTTATTGACTGAGAGAGTGGGAAAAAGAGGATTTTTTCCCACGTTATTATGTAATATTTGCTTTTCACACTGCGAAAGGCGAGTGGTCCACACGAATTTTCATGGTTTTCTTTTCATTATTCTTTGTATATATTTTCAGTTCTCTTCATTTTTCTATTACCTATTTTTCTTTTATAAATATTGGATAATACACCAGTTGCTTTGGGGCATGAAGTTTGTATTTTGAGTTAATTTCTTGGATGTTCGAGAGCCCAATAGGAGGCAACGATTCTCCTCCCCCTTGAGGTCAAGATTCCGGGTCGTGGAGTTCGTGCTGTAAAATTGTCTGGTTGGAGATATTGGCATTTGTCTATTTGGCCAGATTTGAGAAATTAAAATAGACTGACGCCCACGGTAAGTTTTGCGTTGGTGTGTGTTAAGCTTGAGATACGTTGTGGCGAAAATTATTGTTGCTTGCTTTCGGAGCAAGAGTTTTTTTTTATTGAAAAAATTACTTTTCACGGGGGTCGTTTACACCTCAAAATTCATCCTTCGAGAGTAGTAAGTAACCAGGATTGGCGATTTTATTTCCAGGAATTCCTCCTCTCTCCCCCCTCGGCGGCATGCCTTTGAAGAGGCCGTTGGCGCGCTGGGGGGCCCCCCGGGGTTCAGGGCCTCAAAGTTGGGGTCCGAGGGTCACAGGAAGTGGGTGGTGGATGGAAAATGGCCGCCAGATGGATAATGAGTGGCGGGTGGAAAGTGGGTGGTAAGTGGGTGGTGAGTGGAAAAGGGGTGGCTTGTGGAAAGTGGGTGGTGGGTGGAAAAGGGATGGCGGGTGGAAAGTGAGTGGTGGTATTAAGAAATAACTATATAACGCTCAATTTATAGGATTACATGAATTATTTATTCATAAATTATTCTTATTGTCTAGGATACATAATTTTCTTAATTGTAAAGGATGATGATGATCATGATGATTATTATTATTATTATTATTATTATTATTTTACACTCGTAAATGAGATCGCTGAACGATCCTCGAGGGTTCCGACTTCACCTCGAAGACCGCCCAGCAAGCTAAGCGATACAAACTTTTCCTAATCACTCTACAGTAGTGCTCCCTCTAACCAGAGGGTGAGCTCTACTGCAGTCCAGAATCTTGCTGTCTAAGTAGACGGAGGGATCCAAGAATGACCGCCTTCTGCATTTGGCCAGCCAAAATGAAGGCTTGACGCCTACATACAGGGGTGGTGTTCAGCGCAAATATAAATGACACTTTCATTCCCCCAAGAGAGCTAATTATCAGGACAACCAACTTTACTTGAAATCCCCGATTTATTTGACATAGCTCAAACAGGAGTGGCTGGTATTTGAGCCGCTTCTCCTCGTCTTTCACTGTGATGTTGCTCTNCCTTCTGCATTTGGCCAGCCAAAATGAAGGCTTGACGCCTACATACAGGGGTGGTGTTCAGCGCAAATATAAATGACACTTTCATTCCCCCAAGAGAGCTAATTATCAGGACAACCAACTTTACTTGAAATCCCCGATTTATTTGACATAGCTCAAACAGGAGTGGCTGGTATTTGAGCCGCTTCTCCTCGTCTTTCACTGTGATGTTGCTCTCAGCCGGAGCTGAGAACTTAATGACATAGATGATTTTGTCATCAAAATCGAAGAGGACGATGTCAGGTTTCGTCGCAACGATTGGCCTGACAGTCGCGAACGAGACGTTCCAGTAAATCTTACACCTCTCGTTCATGACAACGGACTCAATATCTCCTGGAGCATAAGGCAGCACCGGCGTTCTGTCTATCCCATAAGAGTGCAGCAAATGATAATACAGCACTCTCAAAGCCGCATTATGACGGTGGATATAACTCGTGATTGCATAAGTCGGACAAGCCGACAAAAGATGCATCAGAGTTTCCGGGGATTGCTTGCACATTCGACATCGAGTATCCGGAACATGCACCTCCATAACACGACTTCGATAGACAAGAGTGTTTATCACGCCATCCTGACATGCGCAGATAAAACCCTCAGTTTCGGACATCAAGCCAGCTGACTTCAAGAAGGCGAATGTCAGCTAAACGGTAAGACCCTGCTCTTCCACATGGCGGAAGAATATACCATGCACAGGCCTATCAACGTGCTGGCGAAGCAAGGTGGACTGCTCCGCCGCCTTGATGGTCGCTCTACGCCGAGGTTTGGCCATGATGGCTAATGAATCACTAGCTAACTGGCCATCCTGGCCGCGACGAAATTCCAAACCAAGGGAAGCCGCTGTCGTATCCGCTGCCTTGTATAGAAAGGCTTGAACCCCATGGAGCTCATGATCATGTACGAACTCCAAGTGAGGATCCAAGCCATTCATGGCGTCACAAGCCAAACCAACTAGACGATCATGAAGAGCCTCCAAACTGAGAAGTCCTCGTCCTCCACACTCGCGCGGAAAATACAACTGCAGAGTTGAAGAACGTGGATGGAGACTCCTATGAATGTTCATCAGCTTGCGGGTATCTCTGTCCAGCTTCTCCAGCTCAAATCTACTCCATTTGAGAACACCAAAAGAGTAAAGAAGCACCGGGACAGCGAACATGTTCGTTGCTGCGACTTTATTCTTGCCGGAAAGTTCGGACTTCCAAACTTTCCTGAGCCGCCGCCGATATTCCTCGCGAAGAGTCTCTTTGACTTCCACAGTTTCCATTACGGAACGATGATTGAAGCCAGGATATCGATACGACTCTTCGGCGCCAAGATGACGTATGACGCTTCCATCCACAAGCTGAAGATCATCCACCTCGCCACGAACCTTGCCCCTCTTCATATGGAAGACGGCGCACTTGTCCAATCCGAAACTCATGCCGACCACACGTGAATACATTGCGACAGTATCAAGCTGAAGCTTGAGTCGCCGCTCTCCTGAGGCAAATAACTTCAAGTCATCCATGTAAAACACATGACTGACCTGATGCCTCCTACCACCGGGTTTTCCAGCTTGGTACCCTCCACCACAACGCAGCGCAACAGATAGCGGTATTAGTGAGATGCAAAATAATAGAAAACTCAGAGTATCACCCTGAAAGACTCCTCTCCTATACTGCACCAACCTCGAAGTCAGCTTACCCTCACCAGATGTTATGGTGAAGCGCGTTCTCCAAAGTGGTGCAAGATCTTTGATATACCTCACTATGTGGTCCTCTACCGCAAGGCAATCCGATAGTAGGAAAATGAGTTCATGACTCGTGCTATCGAATGCCTTGCGATAGTCGACCCAGGCAACTGACAAATTGCGATGGTACTGCCTCGAATCGCGCAATACGCAGCGATCGACAAGCAGAACTTCCTTGCAACCTGACAGTCCCCGCTTCACTCCTCGCTGTTCATGTATCTGCTGCCACACTGGTTGCATATCATGGAGGACACGCTCATTCAGGTTACCAGTGAAGACCTTATAAAGTGTATTCAAACACGTGATCGGCCGATAGTTCGCCGGATTGGACAAGTCTCCCTTCTTGGGGAGCAACACAGTCCTCCCCTCTACCAACCACTCAGGAATAAGCTCACTACCATCGAGAAATGCCGTGAATATCCGGGCCAGATGATCATGAACAGAGGTAAACCTCCTCCACCAAAAGGCGTTAATGCCATCAGGACCCGGAGCGGCATGGTTCTTCATACCTCGTAAAGTAGATCAAACCTCTCCCTGAGTGATTCGCGAGAATTCCGCGGGCTGCCGACGATGCACACGACAAAACGCGCGAAACTCCTTGAGGACTGGAGTCTTCACCATGAGATTGGGGGCCTGACCGTAGAGACCCCCTCAGAACTCTTCAACCCGCTTGACTGAAGGCATCTTATCCGGTGCAGGCACGGGTGGATCGAACCAGCGATTGGGGTCGGAGTGGAAGACAGAATTGTCTCTAGAGACCGTTTGTTAGTCCCCAGAACGCGCACCTTCTCAACAAATCTCNTGAGCCGCCGCCGATATTCCTCGCGAAGAGTCTCTTTGACTTCCACAGTTTCCATTACGGAACGATGATTGAAGCCAGGATATCGATACGACTCTTCGGCGCCAAGATGACGTATGACGCTTCCATCCACAAGCTGAAGATCATCCACCTCGCCACGAACCTTGCCCCTCTTCATATGGAAGACGGCGCACTTGTCCAATCCGAAACTCATGCCGACCACACGTGAATACATTGCGACAGTATCAAGCTGAAGCTTGAGTCGCCGCTCTCCTGAGGCAAATAACTTCAAGTCATCCATGTAAAACACATGACTGACCTGATGCCTCCTACCACCGGGTTTTCCAGCTTGGTACCCTCCACCACAACGCAGCGCAACAGATAGCGGTATTAGTGAGATGCAAAATAATAGAAAACTCAGAGTATCACCCTGAAAGACTCCTCTCCTATACTGCACCAACCTCGAAGTCAGCTTACCCTCACCAGATGTTATGGTGAAGCGCGTTCTCCAAAGTGGTGCAAGATCTTTGATATACCTCACTATGTGGTCCTCTACCGCAAGGCAATCCGATAGTAGGAAAATGAGTTCATGACTCGTGCTATCGAATGCCTTGCGATAGTCGACCCAGGCAACTGACAAATTGCGATGGTACTGCCTCGAATCGCGCAATACGCAGCGATCGACAAGCAGAACTTCCTTGCAACCTGACAGTCCCCGCTTCACTCCTCGCTGTTCATGTATCTGCTGCCACACTGGTTGCATATCATGGAGGACACGCTCATTCAGGTTACCAGTGAAGACCTTATAAAGTGTATTCAAACACGTGATCGGCCGATAGTTCGCCGGATTGGACAAGTCTCCCTTCTTGGGGAGCAACACAGTCCTCCCCTCTACCAACCACTCAGGAATAAGCTCACTACCATCGAGAAATGCCGTGAATATCCGGGCCAGATGATCATGAACAGAGGTAAACCTCCTCCACCAAAAGGCGTTAATGCCATCAGGACCCGGAGCGGCATGGTTCTTCATACCTCGTAAAGTAGATCAAACCTCTCCCTGAGTGATTCGCGAGAATTCCGCGGGCTGCCGACGATGCACACGACAAAACGCGCGAAACTCCTTGAGGACTGGAGTCTTCACCATGAGATTGGGGGCCTGACCGTAGAGACCCCCTCAGAACTCTTCAACCCGCTTGACTGAAGGCATCTTATCCGGTGCAGGCACGGGTGGATCGAACCAGCGATTGGGGTCGGAGTGGAAGACAGAATTGTCTCTAGAGACCGTTTGTTAGTCCCCAGAACGCGCACCTTCTCAACAAATCTCTCTTAATCATGAGGAGGACTTGTTTATTCAGTGTGTGATGGTGGTATCGCAATCGCTATCCCTCTCGGAGATCTCTCAGGCTCCTCATCTCTCTGTTGGGTCGGCTGCTCCGGCTGTGTACCATCTTCTTCCTGAAGAGGAGGAAGGTGCATCAACCCCCGCGGAACGACCAGTAACTAATATCCTTGCTGACGCAAGCGACTGACTTGATCTCTCAGATGTTGACTTGAGAAATGCGAGAACTCAGGGTGCATACGGCACCACAAGTCCCGCATTCTCACCATGTAGGCTACTTGCGCCGGCTCGCTATCCTACCAACATTGCATAAAGTCCTCCTTGAGTTCCTCCGTCTACCTAATCCTTTGTACAGCCGGGTTGTTACCATTGGATCCAGATCGTTCACCCCTCCCAACTGATCCGCGGTCCCCATCCGAGAGGGACCGATTGTGAGGGGCTCTGCCGCGGCTCGATGACGGAACCGGGTATAGGTGCCGCCGGGTGGTTAGCCCGACACCACCATGGCTATTGCGGACATGCCACCCATGGCCACCATGGCTATTGCTTCTCCCACCCGGGTTCGATTCCCGACTGGGTGAAGCGGAAATTTTTTCTCTCTAAATTCTAATTTTCTTAGAATTCTTTAATGCCTAAAGGAGGTTAGGCGGTGTNTTATTATTATTATTATTATTATTTATCAATCAATGAAGGTACATAATTTTTTTAGTAGAACGCTGATTACAATGTAAAATACCTTTGCCAGATAAGCTCTGAAAAGGTTTATTAAATTTTTATNTCCTCGCTGTTCATGTATCTGCTGCCACACTGGTTGCATATCATGGAGGACACGCTCATTCAGGTTACCAGTGAAGACCTTATAAAGTGTATTCAAACACGTGATCGGCCGATAGTTCGCCGGATTGGACAAGTCTCCCTTCTTGGGGAGCAACACAGTCCTCCCCTCTACCAACCACTCAGGAATAAGCTCACTACCATCGAGAAATGCCGTGAATATCCGGGCCAGATGATCATGAACAGAGGTAAACCTCCTCCACCAAAAGGCGTTAATGCCATCAGGACCCGGAGCGGCATGGTTCTTCATACCTCGTAAAGTAGATCAAACCTCTCCCTGAGTGATTCGCGAGAATTCCGCGGGCTGCCGACGATGCACACGACAAAACGCGCGAAACTCCTTGAGGACTGGAGTCTTCACCATGAGATTGGGGGCCTGACCGTAGAGACCCCCTCAGAACTCTTCAACCCGCTTGACTGAAGGCATCTTATCCGGTGCAGGCACGGGTGGATCGAACCAGCGATTGGGGTCGGAGTGGAAGACAGAATTGTCTCTAGAGACCGTTTGTTAGTCCCCAGAACGCGCACCTTCTCAACAAATCTCTCTTAATCATGAGGAGGACTTGTTTATTCAGTGTGTGATGGTGGTATCGCAATCGCTATCCCTCTCGGAGATCTCTCAGGCTCCTCATCTCTCTGTTGGGTCGGCTGCTCCGGCTGTGTACCATCTTCTTCCTGAAGAGGAGGAAGGTGCATCAACCCCCGCGGAACGACCAGTAACTAATATCCTTGCTGACGCAAGCGACTGACTTGATCTCTCAGATGTTGACTTGAGAAATGCGAGAACTCAGGGTGCATACGGCACCACAAGTCCCGCATTCTCACCATGTAGGCTACTTGCGCCGGCTCGCTATCCTACCAACATTGCATAAAGTCCTCCTTGAGTTCCTCCGTCTACCTAATCCTTTGTACAGCCGGGTTGTTACCATTGGATCCAGATCGTTCACCCCTCCCAACTGATCCGCGGTCCCCATCCGAGAGGGACCGATTGTGAGGGGCTCTGCCGCGGCTCGATGACGGAACCGGGTATAGGTGCCGCCGGGTGGTTAGCCCGACACCACCATGGCTATTGCGGACATGCCACCCATGGCCACCATGGCTATTGCTTCTCCCACCCGGGTTCGATTCCCGACTGGGTGAAGCGGAAATTTTTTCTCTCTAAATTCTAATTTTCTTAGAATTCTTTAATGCCTAAAGGAGGTTAGGCGGTGTATGAGGTGAATTTGAGAGTGAATTTCTGTGGTTCCCGGTAGCTTAGTCGGTAAGAGTGCCCGGCGCGTATCTGGGAGACCCGGGTTCGAATCCCGGCTGGGTGAAGCGGAAATTTTTTCTCTCTAAATTCTAATTCTCTTAGAATTTATTATTATTATTATTATTATTTATCAATCAATGAAGGTACATAATTTTTTTAGTAGAACGCTGATTACAATGTAAAATACCTTTGCCAGATAAGCTCTGAAAAGGTTTACTTAAATTTTTACGATTACAATTTCGGTTTTGAGTAATTTTTTTAAACATTTTCATAATAATGCGATCGTTACGTTTTGTGTCTGAAGAAAATAGTTTATGAAAGGATTGTAAAGACCGATCATTGAACAACCAGTGAAGCACAGTAATGCAGTACTGGCCACAAACATCAGACGATATATCTTGGAGTCTTTTCTGGCTCCATTCATATACATGGCAATTTCGCTTAAGACGCTGAGCGATTCTTGTGTCGAAGGGCGGCATTCCGAAGCTGTCGAAATAGATTCCTCGTCCATTTGAACCGAGGTAAACGGCAACCCAGTGGCTTCCTACTTGGTTGTGATTATCGGTGTTGATGATGAGGGGACATGGCTGGGACCATGTCCGGGGGACACGGTCAGCAGGGTAAACGCCTCCAATTGATGCATCGGTATGCGGTAGTACCTTCAGGAGCTCAAGTGTATTCATAAGACGATGGTACGCAGGACAATAGTCGTGGCCTTGTGACCCGGGTAGAAAAGGTTTATGGTGTAACACCTGCTCGGTTGTTTGGACGCAACTAACGTAATTGTGTGGTGAACCTCTATTAAATAGTTTAGTATTCTTTTTCAACCACTGTAGTCGACAATAACTTGTCTTGTTGAGTCAATTTCCAACAAATTATCGTATTCAGCATATAACAGACAATTTACATTTTGCTCTGTTGCTTTGTTGAATCGTACTTCAATACGAACACTCCCACTCTTTACGAGATTCCAATGACCGGCAGAACTTGCAGATAAATCGGGAGTCAGGTCAAAGGCGAATAAACAAAAGCCGTCGGAATATGCTAGACGAGAAATGTTATTTCCATGGTCACTAAAATGCGTTCCAGTCCCCGTAAATAAGGTATTAAAAGCTTCCGAATCTAGACACCCGTCAGAGGTAAAACTCGGTTGCAGGGGTTTCGTAGGTACTTAGCATCTATCGACATTCAGGCATAAAAAGTTGATTCCAAAATTCTGGAAGTTGAAGGGATTCTTCTTCCTCGCTCCATTGAAACTGGCATTGTCAACAAATCCAAGTATAATTCTTTTAAGCAGTTGGCCTAAAATTGCGTTATCTATTGTCTCTCCCATAATTCCATTATGCAGAACAAAAGATTTAATCTCAACACGGGTCAAGGGATATTTTGCAATTATCTTTGCAAGCGTTTTAGCGTAAGCTATCAATATTCCAGGGCTGAGTTTCAGGCATCGAACAATTAATGAGGCCTCCACAATATTTACTTTATAATTAAGTGTAGTATCGTCCATGAGACAATATTCATCCTTTGCGCGGATAAGACGAACATGTAGCTCTACACCGTTCATCAAAAATTTATCTTGATTGAAAACGTCACAATGCAAATGTTCCAGCAGATCAAACGGTCTTCCACCTTTCGTAAATACTTGTCGAGAGATTAGGCCTTTATTTTTTTCACATCAGCGCCCACAACTGCAGCGGTATCCATAGCACCAGAGGTATCAGTTGACTATAGAGCCATTCCAAAATGCGAGGACTTGGTATCTTCTCCATAGTTTAGCAACATTTTAATATATGCTCTATAGGCGTAGAGGTTATTTGGCGGCGTAACAAATTTTTGATTGAAATATACATCCACTTGGTTGAACATTGAATGCAAAAAATTATTCACAGGACCGATGAATCCTCAACAGCAGCAGTGCCATCGGGTCTCAAAATTTTCGCTCGAATTTTTATCATAGTGTGTGCCAAATCGATGTATTCTTCTCCATGGCCTGGTACGATGAATTCGATTGGGGTGTCGTCCGATAAAGTAGACCCAGGATTATAATTAACAAATTGAGAATTTTCAATACTCGTCTGCGTCGGGGGTATAGTGAACAGATCGAGCGCCGATTTCACGCACTCGGAAGAGTGTGAATGTAGAAACGACATGATGATTAGTTGAAAATATCGTATAAATCGCGAGTCTTCCTCTTCTTTTTATTCTTCCTCGTTTTAGATGTCTTGGCAGACCCGCGTCCAGTGTGCTTATGAGATGCGAGGTGTTTACGCTTTCTTCTATATGCCGATCCACGCATCATGGACCCTATTTTTTCCTGTGCCTTCCTTTTTAATTTTAATC
The DNA here is from genome assembly GCF_001412515.2 of Diachasma alloeum. Classification (NCBI taxonomy): domain Eukaryota; kingdom Metazoa; phylum Arthropoda; class Insecta; order Hymenoptera; family Braconidae; genus Diachasma; species Diachasma alloeum. The sequence continues at coordinate 61,238 of NW_021681120.1, forward strand.
CCGATTCCGCTAGCCGATCCTCCACCGCCACCTTTAAGGGTTTTCAGTTTGTCACTACATCGCCTACAATGTTAATTCCCGCATTGAGAGCTTCTTTACCGACTGCTCAAGCTGCACTACCGAGGAAGGGCAGAATTCGACGAAAGAGGCCCCCGAGTAAAGCCCCAATTCCATGGCCCCGTTGATATGGGCTCCCAACATAGACCCGTCCGAAATTATTGTATCTCTCCACTGATCCTCCACCAGCCTGGTTCGCGTAATATGCAATGTAAGCACTCATTTTGCTCGTTAATCAATTCTCTTGAAATGAAGTGTCACGTTCAAGGGTCCGTACTCGAATGGTATCATTTCACCACGATTGCACCTTATATCTATTTCAATTGTGCGAAATGAGTATCTCATCAACGGAATATAATGAGGATTTGAAAAAGTAGCACAGTGTGTGGCTCCATATGTATAACCAGAAGCATGGAATGGTACCACTCGTAAAAGAGATGACTGCACATCACCTGTTACTNTGTATAACCAGAAGCATTGAATGGCACCACTCGTAAAAGAGATGACTGCACATCACCTGTTACATAGGGTACACAAAGGTCACTATAGATGAACAAGCTTTCAGGTAAACCCCTGGCCAGACTGGCAGGTAGATATCCCTCACAATACGGCTTTACGTTTGTGAAACTGTGCACGTACCTCTCAAACCCCAACATCTCAGCCAATTTATCCGAAAAATCTAATGCGTGTACCGTGCTACCGTATGTTTTGGAGGTGCAATGTCTTCCAATTTTCACAAAGCCTTGTTGGGTGGAATACTCAAATTTTATATGATCCTTCAAGGGTGCAAAGTTATTCATGAAACCTACGAGATCGGTCAGGTCCTTGAAAACCGCAGTAGGTAGAAAAAATGTTTGTGGTAGATTTGCCTTGCCCTTATTGTCTTTTCCGCTACTAACAAAGTTGATGGAGGCATTTTTCCTATCACGTGTATGGAAAAAATTACAAGGAAACTGTATTTCACTCAGGCCCACAACCCATTCTCCTTCCAACTCAACTTGTTTCGGGAGTAATGTTGTATATTTTGATGCTGTATTATCGGGATGATAGTCCATGCTGCTGTTGCTTGGGAGTACCATATAAAATTCGTTCCTCTTCATTTTTTTCCAATGACGTGCAGCTCTGACGCAGGTATCCACGAATCAAATTTATCAGGATATCCCTCCCAATGAACAAGAATTTGTTTATTTTTTGCTTTTCCTTTAGAGCGTATGACACGTTCAACTACGAATTCATCCTTGTCCGTTTGTTTATTGACAAGCACCAACTCTGGCTCGTAAAAAAATCCTTCAATTTGTTCATCAGCTAAATCTTTCAGCTCGTATATTGGTAATGATTGTTTGAGGACTGCTTTCGTTATTTGGAATATTTCTTTACTCCAATTAGTCTCATATCCTTTCTCCAGGATGCCTTTCGCTCGACTGATGCGCACATAGTCCCCAACTTTGTATCTAAAGGTTTCTTTACGAGATTTCTCCGACTTGTACCGATTTTGTATATTACGCCATGCATATGGAGCATTATCGATATTAACAGTCGCAGGTACCATTTTTATTGATGAATGTCTCGAGTTGTTATAAGAGTCGACAATTTGTTCCAACCCATCCATATATTTATATGTTCGACTATGTGTAAAGTAAAGCCACATGCGCTCCTTCAATGTCCGATTGAAATGTTCCATGATTGCCGCTTTTATGTCAGGATTCCGCGCAACACGAAATTGAATTTTTTTATCAGAGTAAAATTTTTGGACGCTGCTAGCCATAAATTCTTTTCCCTTGTCAGTTTGTATGAAAACAGGCACACGACCACCGCTCCTTCCCATTATACGTTTTAAGCCCTCGAGTACCTGCGGTGCCGACTTGTCCTTCAATGGTTCAACCCAGGCAAACTTACTTAAAACGTCAATGACCACAAGTAAATATGAAATACCATCATTGTATGTCTTTAGTGATCTCAACTCAACCAAATCAGCCTCCCATACATCATCAATGTTTGTCACTGTATAATGTAACCGTGGAAATTTACGTCTGATGGGTCTGTGAAGTGTATGAGTATTCTAGGCATTAAGCCAGTTTTTTATTTCATTTTCAGGTATTTCTTTTTTGTGCTTTGACAAAATATTTCTAGCCCCCGTATATGCCTCTGGCTCTGGAGGGCTAAAATATGTCCTCGATAGTTTTTCTTCGTTTAAAACGGAAGCCATGATGATAGTCCTGAGTCCTCCACTTTGTAAAGAGGGTTTATGTGTGATTTTTTCAAGTTTTTACGCGTGCGATTTACAAGAGAGGTACGGGGTGTATCACCTTTCCCTGTATGACGCTCATCTATAGTCCTCGTCCTCCGAAATTTCAGGTTCTTTTCGACGTTTAATGCAGGTAGTGCAGGTGGGGGTCGATGAAATTCAGGATTGCCCAGAAACTCCCGAGGTGTGTTTAGACTTTGAAGGTACATCGCAAAATGTTCCCATCCTTTAGCTGAATGTTTTCCGTGCTCTGACCACATCTTGTCTCAGATCCACAATATTAACGCCAGTTAATGATGTCCCATCCAAAGTCACTTGTCCTTTTGCATCCCACTTGAGTCTTTTATTAGTGTCAACGGCGTCAATATATTCAAGTATACCTGAGGCTTCTGTTTGGTATACTGCAGGTACAGTAGCCACAATAGCATTTGGATCGTATCGTTCGCTAGACCCCGTCTCGTCGGTGGTCTCCGTTTCTTGCAAAGGTACTTTACTCTGCTGTGTATAAAACAAATATCTTTTCAGAACGTCAATATACAATTTCCATTTTTCATGATCGTCCTTGGGTTTTTTCGAATTTAAAATTTCCAATAATTGAGCATCCAATCGACTTGTAACGGTACCAGGGGTTTCAGCTGACGGCTGAATTTCTTTAACTATTTCAGTTAAAACACGATGAGCATCATGTCTAGAATTTTTTTTTTAGCCGTTCCACACTATCTTCTGGCACAAGTATCATTTTTCGTGCATGCTCCATCGCTATACAACTGCTGAGATGAGCGCACTTATAAGCGGCCCCAATAACATGGGTAAAAAGGCACCGCCTTTCTGATTGATGATTTTTTTCTTGCTGGATAAACTCTGATTTTTATCAGCCAACTTCCTCAAAAGTTTTTTATGTTTGCACAATTTTGACTTTTCGCAAGTCTTCAAAGGAATATTTCCGTGCAGCAAATTCAGAGCACACTCGCAAATGCAGCGAATCAAATCTTTATTAGCGTGTTTTATTATTGCTCGTCGTAACCTAGGAGGAGCGTGAATGAGTGCGTGTAATAAGGCAGTATTCTTTTCTCCGAGCGACTTGCAAACACAGCTGCTTCCAGAGCGACTTGTCTTTGCCATTACACACGAACGACTGGTACACTGCGCAATGAGCCTCCTCCTTTTATATTGTAATCCTTCCGTGGAATATAAACATAATGATAGTGGTCGCTGGGGAATACATTGGTACGAAATCTGCAGTTTTCAGGAGTCGACTGTTTTAAATCAAGCAACAAATATCTATGAGCCTCCGATGTGGCGTCAAAATAGGCCTCCTGTAGAAATTTTGGGTCCTCTGGGTATATCTGACGAGCCAAATGTGCTATTTGTGCACGATTTCGAGGATTTTTGAATACAACAATATAATTTGAATTCAATGAAATATCTCGGTGTCCTTTTCCTTGGTGGAATAAATTTTGAGATATAAACATAACACTGAGATTTTTGTGATGACTGCCTTTTGTGAATAAGTCGACTATTGCACCATTCGATGATTCACGCATCAAGTCGTCCACAACAACCAATTTTGGTTTATTATCATCAAAATCTCCGGATCTTGGTAAACCCTCTCGAAATTCGACAAAATTTTTGTCATAATCCGAATATCCATTCTGCCACTCAGCATAATAGAAAATCACTTTTTCAATCGGTGTATCACACATTTCTTTAATTTCTTTCAAAAATCTTTTAACAAAAAATATTTTCCCACAACCTGTGAGTCCACAAATCATGGCAGTGAAGGGATGTTTCCACCTTGTATCCATATTGCCGTCTGATTAAGGATAGTAAAAAACTCGTCATTTTATACACTTGTATAAGATATTCAAAAAGTAATATGCATTTCAAAATGGCAGGGGGGTGTCGTAAGGCCCAAGCGTTTGACCTGCTAAGGGAAGCTATTACCTCATTGGTCAAGGACAATGCGCCTAGGCGTGTACAGGTACAATACTGGAGATAGGTTGATAGGCTGATTTTTTTCTCACTTAGCCACAGTTTCCTAAAAGTTGTTCGGAATGATGGACTCAAACGATTTACCAGGGCCTAGTGGTGCTTCTAGAGAAAATACCCCACCTCTGGAGTGCGATTTCGATTGGATCGATAATTTTAATCTTGACTTATTGAGTGATTTTGAAATTGAAGATAGTTTTGAAGTGGATTTATTTGAGAGTTTTAACCCCGAGTTCTTCGATATTCAATATGGTGGTGGTAAAAAAGTGATCAATGATCCTGAGGTGCTCAAAGCCATTGAAGACTTCAATCTAGATTTACTAGATCAACACAATGGTGAGTATCACATTATATGTTAATAATAATGAATTTTTTTTTTTTAATATTCTTACCATTGAAAATAAATTCAATTTCAGATGCTCAATTTGGCTGAAATGAAGAGGGCCCACCGTCAGCTCTGAGAACAATACGAAGGTCACGCCAGAGGCTCCCTCGTTTCAAACTCGACACACATGTGATGGAGTTTAGAATTAACCCTGTGCCTGAAGGTCGCAATCCGACCGAGTGGGTGGAAGAAGCTTTTCGAGATGTCTACAATAATATCATAGAAGTTGGTGGTCGCGGAATGAATCGAATGTGCGTCACATTCCATTTTGCAAATATGCAAAGGAACAACGCATGGATAAGCCCACGTGCGATTAATGGATACGATTTTCAAGATTTGTGGAATCTTGTGAGCTCTATTGCACAGAGCGCCAATGGTTTCGACTGTGCGGATACATTTGGGATAGAACTCCATGTGACTGAAGCCCCTGCAGGTCAAGGAGACTTTTTTGAAAAGGGAATGAAAAGAGGACTGAGTAGAAAATGTGTTCTTCAAATTTCAAATGAAGATGGCTTGTCTGTAGCCCGATCACTTGTTGTGGCCAGAGTATACGCAAAGAAATTGAAGGCCAGAGCTGACAAGGGCGAAATACACGAGATGTGGCAATCCATTCGACAATCCAAGGGTAAAATGCAACGTAAGGAAGTCCAGCGCCTGACCCGTGCGGCTAGAGTCATTGTTCCTGAGGATGGTTGTGGCTTGGAGGAAATTGCCCAATATCAACAATACTTGGCGCAAGAAGGATGTATCATCAAGGTCTATTCTCTCAAGAGAAATGGAAATGATCACCCTGTACTTTACGATGGGACGCCTGAAGTGACCAGCAGAAATATACCTGCCCAATATACCCTACACATTGTATAATATCCCGAAGAGAGACACTACCAGCCAATCCAAAATTTACCTTCATTTTTTGGCGCTGTATATTATTGTGGACATTGTAATAAGCCTTACAGTGCACGAGGACATGTGTGTGATAAAACTTGTGACAGATGTCTGAAGAATCCTCCATGCGATCTTATAATCGTCAATAAAATTGTGTGCGATGAGTGTAATCGAGAATTCCATGGCCAGGAGTGCTTTGAACAACATAAAAAAGCTGGATCTTTTAGTGGAAACAATCCTACTGTATGTGCTCACAAAAAATTGTGTAAAAAATGCAATTTGAAAATTGACTATAGGAAAGGTCAAAAACACGTGTGCCATAACTATTATTGCTCTGTGTGCCAAAAGGACGAAGATATTTCCCATCTATGCTACATGCCTACATTGAAAATCGAGAAGAAATCAAAAAAGAAACGCGTGGCATTCGTTTTCTATGACTTTGAGACGAGACAAGATGAGGTGATGCAAGGAACTGATGACGTCAACATACACATACCAACCCTTTGCGTGGCTCAAGCCGTGTGCGTCTTCTGTGCTGGTATGAACGATGACGACATTATGAAAACTGAGGAGAATCTTGGAAGCCCATGCAGTGTGTGTAATCCTCGAGAACATGTTTTTGATGGTGAGGATCCTGTGCGTGGGTTTGTTAATTACATCACGTCAATGGGTAAGGCGTATAAAAAAGTAGTCTGTATTGCTCACAACGCGAAAGGTTATGACTCGCAATTTATTTTGAAAGATATCATGCATCGGATCAACACCGACATTAAAGCAATTATTAACGGCACAAATATAATTTTGATGGATTTCGAAGATAATAAGTTTATAGACAGTTTGAATTATTTCTATATGGCTTTAGCCAGTTTACCGAAGGCCTTTGGTTTAGGAGATATTGCAAAAGGCTATTTTCCACATTTTTTCAATAAACGGGAGAATCAAGAATACGTTGGGCCTATACCTGAGAGAAAGTATTATCGCGCGGATACAATGAATGTGCAGGATCGAGAAAAATTCTTAACTTGGTACAATCAACGTGTAGCCGAAAATTACCAGTTTGATTTACGTAAAGAAATTTTGCATTATTGTAGACTCGATGTTACAATTTTAAGGAAAGCGTGTGTGGAGTTTCGTAAATTAATCATGAATGCTGGGAATGTTTGCCCATTTACAGAGTGTGTAACGATTGCTTCGACGTGTATGCGCATTTTTCAAACAAATTTCTTGAAAGAAAAACAGATAGGTATTATACCTCAGGGCGGTTATCGTTTAGGAAAAACGCAATCAAAAGTAGCGATTGAGTGGTTACTCTGGCGCGAGCATTGCGAGAATCATCGAATAATACACGCCGGGCGGACTCGCGAGCACAGAACGGAATCAGGGCATCGGTAGATGGTTATTGCGAAGATGTTGAAAATAATAAAAAATATGCATATCAGTTTCACGGGTGTTATTGGCACGGTTGTGCACGGTGTTTCAAGTTTAATAGAGATAAAGAGTTGAGCCATAAGGATACATTAGAGAGTCGATATGAGAGAACAGGAGCAATTACAAGGGAATTGCAAAACTTGGGTTACGAAGTCTTTGAAATGTGGGAATGCAATTTTATTCGTAAAAAAAAGACAGATCTCCAAATGTCAAATTTTCTTGAAAATATCGATCAACAAATGTTTGTTGCTTTAGATCCTCGAGACGCGTTTTTCGGTGGACGTATGGGAAATACCGTAACACACTATGATGTTAAGGAGAATGAAAAAATTCGTTATGTCGACGTTTGTTTGTTATATCCATATGTTTTAAAGATGGGGTTTTTTCCTATCGGTCACCCCACTGTACATGTAGAGAACGATTGTCAGCTCATATATCTTAATAATGATATTTCGCGGATAGAGGGACTTGTGAAATGCCGCATTTTACCCCCGCGACGATTATTTCACCCAGTTTTACCTGTCAAAGCACACGGTAAGCTACTGTTTCCTCTCTGTCGGTCATGCTGCGAAGGTTTAGTGCAAGACAATTGCTCTCATGATGACTCCACTGACCGCGAGTTTTTGGGGACTTGAGTCGCCCCAGAGCTCTGTAAAGCCGTAGAGGTGGGGTATAAAATTTTGGAAATTAGTGAAATTTGAGAGTATAAAAAAACAACACGTTATGATCCTATGACACGAACAGGAGGTTTATTTGCTGAGTATATAAACACTTTTTTAAAAATCAAACAAGAGGCTTCCGATTGGCCGGCAGAATGCATAGATGATGAATCCAAGGATAGATATATATCCGAATATGAGGCGAGAGAGGGAATAAAACTCGACAAGGATAAAATGCAAAAAAATGCTGGATTGAGAGCAGTAGCAAAACTTTGTTTAAGCTGTCTCTGGGGTAAATTTGGGGAAAGAGAAAATTTAACGAAAAAGGCAATTATTCGGACATAGGAGGAGTTTGCTAACATAATGTTCAATCCTTAAATCGAAGTGACAGGGCTTGTCCCTGTCGATACCGAAACTCTCTTCATGTCCTGGAAACATTTAAACGAAGCTGCGGAACTGTCTACCAAAGCCAACGTTGGTATTGCGGCTTATACAACAGCTCACGCACGTCTCAAATTATATTCTTATCTAGAAAAACAGTAAGAACGCATTTTGTATTATGATACAGACTCGGTTATTTACGTGAGCGACGGAAGTAACGAGTTACCACTAGAGAATTTTCTAGGTGATTTGACCGATGAAGTCGATGGCTACAGAGAAAGGAGTTTTATTACGTCTTTTGTCTCAGGCGGTCCTAAATTTTATACTTATTGTGTAAAGAAACCGGATGGAATGACGATTGAAAAACTAAAACGAATTAAAGATACTTTCGATTTTTTAAGCTAGTGTATAGGGATTAGATTATGGATTAGAGTAATTTTTTGTAGAAGTAAACTAAATTTAAGTTTTAATACCAGAAGTAAGTTTTTTTCGTAGATATAAGCTACATATAAGTTTTCAATCTCATTTTTTTAGATTTAAGCGAATTTTATATTTTTCTAGATGATAATTAGATGTAAGTTTTTAAAAGGAAGTTTTTTGTAAATGTAAATTTTTCTTTTAAAAAAAAAAGAGAAAATGTGAACTTTTTTTGTTTTTTCAAATCCTTATGCTACAAGGAAGTAAGTTTTTCAACATTTGTTTTTCAAATAAAGAAAAAGAAGCATATATCGTGTTTTTATTCAAAAAACCTAACTCAAAAAATACATTTCTTAAAATTGAAAACTCAATGCGAATGAAATACAATTGTTTTTTTTTTAATTTTGTTTTCTCCCCCGCGACGGGGGGGGGGCACCTCACTCCCACTCCTCGAGGTCCCAGTTATCCGTACTGCGGTTGAGATGATGGGAGCCCACCGAAGAGGTTTGGAGGTCTTATAAATCCTCGATGGGAGATTCTACAGAGCTGGTCGCATGCATCTGAAAATTTAAAAAACGAGTGAAATTTGGTTGACAAAAAATCTACGGAAAATGCGACGAATAAGTTTTTCAAGGAAACAATCCAGCACGGAAAATTTCTGCGAGAGAGAAAGCGAGCAAAAATTTCTGTCATAAAAAATTTCTTTCAAAAACAATTTCGACACTGAAAAATTGGACGAAGACCGGAATAGAAAAATTCAAAAATGAAAAAAAAAAAGAGACCAAAACCGAATGGAAAATACATGTAAACTCCATAAGAGACGTTTGAAAAATGAAAAAAAATGCCAACATTTTGGAAAAAATTGAACTAAAAACTTGACGCTGAATATTTTTAAACAAAAAAAATTTCTTTCTCACAAAAAAATGCACGAGAATCGCACTCTACAAAATTACCCAGAAAATTATGAATGAGAAAACTATGTAAACATTTTTTTTTATACGAAAAACCGAACAAGAATTTTCACAAAAAATATCACTCAAAATATAAATAAAAACTTACCATCCGGTAGGTTCTCACCATTTCAGTGATGACTGACCCGACCATTTTCAAACTTTTGTTCTTTTTGTCGGAATGAAAAATCACACGGAGCACTGTACGAAAAACGGTGGAAACTCGTCACTGAAGACTATCTTGAAGAATATGAAGTTGTGAGTATGTGTTCCAGAGATCTCACAGTTTACATATCTCGAATTGTTTATTGTCTTCCTCTTTATTTTTATTTTTTCGCCACAATCATTCGTTTTTGCGGCGGTATGTACTTTTCATCCCCCATGTATTTATCAACATATACACTTATGCGTTTCTGACGAAATCTAAACTTTCGTTTTTCCCTGTAATGGAAACACACATGGTGACCGATCTGCGAGATATTTATCGAACAGTTCGACGTCTTGATCT
>NW_021681121.1:0-217 GCF_001412515.2 Diachasma alloeum
ATGAAAGTCATGGGCCAGTAAGAAAAATAATTTTTTCGCGGCGGACACTAACTTTTGACTATTCGCCCGCGAATTAAAAATTCGCTTCTCCCCTTCTAATTGAGATTAAGGGATGAGAAAGGGCAGTTGATGAGGAATTTAATTCTCAGTCGAACTGGCTTTTTTTCATCCCTTAATCTCAATTAGGAGGGGAGAAGTGAATTTTTAATTCGCGGGC
>NW_021681121.1:428-664 GCF_001412515.2 Diachasma alloeum
TTATTGATGGGGAATTTAATTCTCCGTCGAACTGCCGTTTTTTCATCCCTTAATCTCAATTAGGAGGGGAGAGGTGATTTTTAATTGACGGGCGAATGGTGAAAAGTCAGTGTGCGCCGCGTAATAAATTATTTTTCTTACTGGCCCCTGGCTTTCATGGCAGTTTTTATTTTTTTGTTACGGAGATTAAGGGATGAAAGAGGGTTAATTGATGGGGAATTTAATTCTCCGTCGAA
>NW_021681121.1:5346-10749 GCF_001412515.2 Diachasma alloeum
TTCATCTCAATTAAGGAGGGGAGAAATGAATTTTTGAATGAGAAGAACTTGTCCGAAGTTACTCCGCGCTTTGAAAATTCATTCTTCCGCTCCTAATTGAGATTAAGGAATGAAACCTGTGTCATTTATTGAAAATATAATTCTCCATCGATACGCGTTGGTTTCATGTCTTCATCTCAATTACGGGGGGAGAAATGAGGAATGAATTTTCAAAACACGGAGTAACTTCGGACAAGTTCTTCTGATTCAAAAATTAATTTCTCCCCTCCCCAAGTGAGATTAAGCAATGAAACCAACGCCTAACGATCGAGAATTATATTTTCAATGAATGATAGCCGCTTCATTCTGTAATCTCAATGAGGAGCGCAAGAATGAATTTTCAAGTCGCGGGGGAACACCGAACGGTCTCCGGCGTCGAGTGACCCCGGAAGGGCTCTCCCCATTGGAAAATTCATTTCTCCCCCCGTAATTGAGATGAAGACATGAAACTAACGCGTATGGATGGAGAATTATATTTTCAATAATTGACACCGGTTTCATTCCTTAATGTCAATTAGGAGCGGAGGAATGAATTTTCAAAGCGCAGAGTAACTTCGGACAAGTTCTTCTCGTTCAAAAATTCGTTTCTCCCCTCCCCAAGTAAGATTAAGTAATGAAACCAACGCCTATCGATCGATAATTATATTTTCAATAAATGATAGCGCTTTCATTCCTTAATCTCATTAAGGAGAGGAGGAATGAATTTTCAAAGCGCGGGAGAACCCCGAACGGTTTTACGGCGTCCAGTGATTCCGGTGGGGGTCTCCCCATTGGAAAATTCCTTTTCGTGTCGCGGGACCTGAAAAACGCAAATTTCGTGGCGCGCAGCCGTGACACGAAAATTAATATACACACCTCGTCATGGAAAACAGATCATTCTCCCCCACGTGCTTGCCACCCTCGCCTTCGGCTCGGAATGCAATCTTGCACGTGGGGGATGGTGATCTGTTTTCCAAGGCTCGAGCATTTAATATACTATTTTTTTCTTTCGGCATATGTGGCGGTCACCAACTGAATTTACTTTTTACATATCTAGACTCACCATATTTTACCTTTTTGAGTTCGCAGAAATGCAAAACAATGACGCATCTAAGAACACATTGAAGTGTTTACATTCCGGACTCGTGAGTGGGAGGAGTGGAGGAAGCACTAGAGCGATAATAAATCGTAATATATTGTAGTCCAAGAAACACGAGGCAAAGATATCAATGTGTTGTTAAACACCGGGATTTTTTTTTACAGAGTTTGTATCTCATTCGTAGGAAACTATGTAGGGGGGTTTAATCTTCCCAATGTTTGTGTGGGGGTGGAAAATACCTAAAAACTACCCTTGAAAACGGTTTTTCCGAAATAATTTTTTAACTACGCAAAATACGGAAAAAAACCTGGTATACACAATCATAGAGCTTTAAATTCTCTACAAACAGTGGAGGTCACTTCACACCTATTTCTGACCGTTTATCTCCCACAGCTGCTTGAATATTTGATAGAAATTTTTTTTTATATCAGAAAATTGAAATTAATATTTTTTCTCTGAATATTCATAATTTGAAAAATACTTTTTTTTTCTCCCTAGCGTTCTTTTTCATTGAGAGAGAATTTACTACACATCACTACTTGTAACTTGAAATCCCATCGATCGATTTATTTTTTTTCCATACTTTTCATAACAACATTTCCTACAAATTTTATCTTGATCTTTCGAACAGATTTCCAATAGATTGGAAGTTAAACGCAAATCTTTAGTTCCAATCCCAAGCCAGGCTCCGTGATTGAGTACCTTTGGTGCGAGAGAGATTTCTCCGTCCCGTTCCCAGTCATTGTAGTGGTTTCCTGACCGTTTGCGCGTGCGTGCATGGGCATGTCGAACCACCACGGAATGAATATGAGAAAATTAGTATATTATGTCATCAGGCGATAAAAGTATTATCTGGCGAATGTGACTGTAATCCTCGCCTTCATCTCAATTAGGGAGGGGAGAAATCAATTTTTGAATCAGAAGAACTTGTCCGAAGTTACTCGGCGCTTTGAAAATTCATGCCTCCGCTCCCACCCTACTAGAAGTTTCACTCGGCATGCCGGATCTAACGCCCGCCGAATTCGATGCGGGTCTCGGTTCTCGTTCGGCATGCCGCATACGACATGCCTTGTTAGGGCCACAAAGGGGCCAGATAGGGCATACCCCATTCGGCAAGCCGAATCCGGCGCGAGTCTCGTTTTTTGTTAGGCATGTCGGGTGAAGTATTCATCTAAGTCCCGTACGGCCAACCTAATCCGGCCCTGATTAGGCCCAGATAAGGCATGTCGTGCGGGACTCGGAGAAATTTTCATTGAGAAAAAAATTTTAATGGGAGGGGAAACGGGAGGTAGGGGTTGGAGGGAAGGTGAGATGATTAGTGGGGAAATCATACTGATTGACTCGTTGTAGGGTCAATTCAATGGTATTCATTGCGAGTACTGTTGATATACGCAAAAGTGATGTCCGTTTTCAAGAATGATACGCTGGGCGAGTGGATAAGGTACAGAACTGCGGATCGGAGTCTCGCGCAGGCAACGGAGCCGCATGGTTGTGCAATAAAACCGCGCCATAACCTATAAGCCCTTGCTGACTGAAATTATTTTGTTGTTGTCTCGCATATTTAGTTAAATACTTATCCAATATCCATTCCAATCACAACAACATATCCCCCAAATTGAGCGGCGCTATTTCAGCGTGCTCAGGGGCGATCTCACAGGCCAAAATGGCTTCACAAAGCAGCACACCGAGCAAGCCCAGCCAGCCAGCAAAAAGAAAGATTGTTCAGCAAAATGATAACCCCCAAAGGGTGTCAAAAAATGCAAGATTTAATCAGACTAACGTCTCCAACAAAGCACCAAACTTTGAATATAATGCACTGTTGAAGGAATTTGGCAAACAGTCACAGGGTAAAGTCACTCCTAACCCCAATAATGACAGACGCCGTCCCCAGTCTATGAGTACAGAGACCCCCGATGATACATCGCAGCACAATGATCCCCCTGAAATAGACGGGAGTGATAAATCCACAGATAACGATTGGACACGTCCCACTAAAACTGCTAAACCAAGGAGAACAAGCACTGGGGGGAAGTCCTCCTTTGATGACAAAAACAGCTTCATTGCTCTGGACAACGATGACATGGATCACTCAGGTGCTAGTGCTCCCCAAGATGCAGCCCGAAACAATGAGTCCTCTCAGTCAGTGTTAAACAAAAAAATCAGACCTCCCCCTATTGAAGTCTTTGGTGTGAACATCAAGCAGATTGTATCGCTGCTCGTACCACCAGAGTTTCCCAAAGGATCCTTCCATGCCAGACAAGACACTGTTAACAACACTGTCGCAGTTAGTGCAACTGACTTAAATACCTTCAACAAAGCAATCGAGTGGCTCAAAGCGCAAAATCTTCGATTTTACACCTACACACCCAAAGCCCTTCGCCCCAAATCAGTGGTACTAAAAGGCATCAACGGCGACTTTTCTGAAGACGATTTAACCAACGAGATTAATGGATTGAAATGTGAAAATATCAAACTCATCAAGATCAGCAAAATCACATTCAACAAATCCAAGCCACAGCAGCACTTCCTGGTGCAAATCACGCAAGACAGCTATCTATCCGACCTTATGAAGATTAAGACTCTTGCTTACCAGAGGATTCGATGGGATCGTCTTCCTAAGAAAACAATCTTCCAATGTAAGAAGTGTCAGCGTTTTGGACACGCTAGCACGAACTGTAACCTCTCGTTCAGATGTGTCAAGTGCAGTGAGACCCATGAGCCAGGGAAATGCCCAATACCCAACGACTCAGACAAGATTAACCTCAAGTGTGCAAACTGTGGCCGACAGGGTCACCCTGCATCGTACAAAGGATGCCTCTTCTACAAAGCTGCCATGAATCTCATCAAGAAGAATCACCAAGCCAATAAAGAGAAAACTCATGAGAGGATTCGTCATCTGAGTAAACCTGTCACTCCCCAATTATCCTATGGTGATGCCACCCGAGGCAGAGCCCCCCAGGATACTCCACGATAAGTGCCCTTCTCCCACCAACGCCCTAGTGAAACTCCTGAATCCCATCTTCATGAGACACAGGGTAATAACATGCGCAGCTGGGCGGAGAGCTTAAAAAGAGACATGAGTATAATATTCTCTAAAATCACTGAGCTTGCAACAATCGTTACAATCAGTTCATAAAAAATCCAAGCCCTATACGAACACGGAGGCTTTGAAACATTAACCCAATAATGGATAATACTCCTCTTACACAGCAGGAAAATAATCACCAGCTATTCCTGAAGATAGCTGCAATTAACGTAAACTCTATGGTAGCCCATCAGAGAAGAAACTACTTATTCAATTTTGCTCAAAACCATGACCTTGATGTCGTATTAATCTCAGAAACGAAGCTTAATCCGAAACATAGGACGTTATTCCCGAACTATAGTCTCCATAGAACAGACAGACACAATGCAAAACAAGGTGGTGGTCCTGCAATACTAATCAAGGATAATATTGCTCACTCAATTGTCACCCACCCGAGCTCACAAGGAAAGTCCATCATCGAGTATACCATAATCAAACTCGAGACAAAGGACAACAAGCAGCTATACATCGTGAGTATACAGGGTGTTTCAGAAGTACATGTACATCTGAACACCCTAGGATCAGGGAGTGATTCTCAGGAGAAAAGTCCTCTTGCACTTGTTGATCAGACTCACCCCTAAAAAGTTATTGGCAATTAAGGGTGGGCCAATGGGGAGTGATTTTGAAGCGGGCGCACATCCATGTGATATGCAGCATATGTGTGTGTGCCCGCCCCACCATTCTATGAGACAAAAGAGCGCAACGATATTGCTCTCTCTCTCTCTCTCTCTCTCTCTCTCTCTCTCTCTCTCTCTCTCTCTCTGTGTTCGCTGGAATGACGAAGAGGGGAGAATGAATGAAGAACGTAATTCCCACTCCACACGCAATGGAAGGACGATCAACCGATTATAGCTAAGGAATTAAACTTGTGTCACTTATTGAGTATTAAATGCTCAATTCAATGACACGAGTTTCACCCATTAGCGCCTTTTGGAGACGGAGGGGTGAATTTTCGAAAGTGCGAAGAGATTGAAAAAAAATTTTTTTTTTTCAATTCAAAAATTAATTCCTCCGACCCTAACTGCGACTAAGGGATGAAATTTGTGCCAACGTATTGAGCATTTAATACACAATAAGTGACACAAATTTTATCTTTTAGGGCCTGTTAGGGAGGGAGGAGTAAATTTTTGAAAGAACGAAGATATTGAAAAAAAAATTTTTTTTCAAATGAATTCTCCAAAGTGCGGAGATTGAAAAAAAA
>NW_021681121.1:10909-11059 GCF_001412515.2 Diachasma alloeum
ACTTGTTGATCAGACTCACCCCTAAAAAGTTATTGGCAATTAAGGGTGGACCAATGGGGAGTGATTCTTAAGCGGGCGCACATCCATGTGATATGCAGCATATGTGTGTGTGCCCGCCCCACCATTCTACGAGACAAAAGAGCGCAACGA
>NW_021681121.1:11292-13080 GCF_001412515.2 Diachasma alloeum
AAATTTGTGCCAACGTGTTGAGCATTTAATACTCAATACGTGACACAAATTTTATCCCTTAGCACCTGTTAGGGAGGGAGGAGTCAATTTTTGAAAGTGCGAAGGGATGGAAAAAAAAAATGTTTTCAATTCATAAATCCATTTCTCCCACCCTAATTGCGACTAAGGGATGAAATTTGTGCCAACGTGTTGAGCATTTAATACTCAATAAGTGACACAAATTTTATCCCTTAGGGCCAGTTAGGGAGGGAGGAGTGAATTTTTTAAAGTGCGAAGAGATGGAAAAAAAATTTTTTTTTCAATTCAAAAATTCATTCCTCCGACCCTAACTGCGACTAAGGGATGAAATTTGTGCCAACGTGTTGAGCATTTAATACTCAATACGTGACACAAATTTCATCCCTTAGCACCTGTTAGGGAGGGAGGAGTGAATTTTTGAAAGCGCGCGGTCGCCCCCTGAAAAGGAAAGGAGCGGAATTATTGGAGAATCAAGGATTTCCGTCGTTGGATTTGTTGGGGCCCTGAAAAGGGCCGCTGGGCTTAAGGATTTGGCCCTGAAAAGGGCCGATGGGCTTAAGGATTTGGCCCTGAAAAGGGCCAATGGGTTCGTGGATGGAGATGGGATGCTCAGCACAGGTTTTCAAAAAGACCACCGTCATTTTCTAAGCATAGTTCTGCACGACGAACTATAGCTTGGCGAGCATTCTCCAACTGCTGCTGCGTCAGATCAGCTACTGCTCCATGCAGGCGGGCCACCAAATCCTCCGGATCGTTGACTACCTGCGCATGAATTTCTTCTTTGAGAGTTCCCCAAAGAAAAAATCCTAGGGGCGTCAAATCTGGTGATCTGTGGGAGAAATAGTAATTTGATTTTAAACAGCGCACGATTATTGGAAGATTAGAGATACTCGTCACTTGCCGAGGAGGCCAACGAACTGGTCCACCTCTCCCGATCCATCTCTCTGGAAACCATTGGTTCAGCATTCCGGTGACTGCTCTGGTGTGATGAGCAGGAGCACCATCTTGCTGAAACCACACACCTCTGTTTCCTGGGCCATCTCCGAGCAATTCCGGTAAGGTTTCCTCCAGAAACATCAGATAGTTCTCCCCCTGAAAAAAAAAATCTGGAATGATGATTTTTCAATTGAAAGAAAAAAATCTTAATTATCTTTGTCATGATAAATAATCGATACTTACATTAAGTGGATCAGGAGCTAATCGAATGTGCACCTCATCATTCAAAATTGCACCCCACACATTCAGCCTTTGCCACTGGTGCTGGAAAGAATGAGCCCTGGCAAGGTGGGGATTCTCTAATGCCCAATGGTGATAATTGTGCATGTTGAAAATTCCCTGCCTTGTGAAACAGGACTCATCTGTCCAACACACATTGAACAGAAAATGAGGATCGCGTCGATGATTGTCGAGGATAAATCGACAATACTCGATGCGTGCCTCAAGATCTCCCGGCATCAGCTCCTGTGTAGGGCACAAATGGTAAGGGTGGAAGCCTTCTTCCTTGATGATGCGGAACACCTTGGTACTATTCGTATTAAGGTGTCCAGCAATCCTCCTTACACTTGTCGTGGGGTCGTCCTCGATTTCGTTGAGGACTGCCTCTTCCAGGTCATCTCGAGCACGTCCGATAGAACGTCCTTCGCCACGGCAAAGAAGGAGACAACGAGTTTCTGTCATCCGCTCATGAAGGAGAGGAAACACGCGATGATCAGGTGCCCGACGATCAGGGTATCTCTCCCTGTACCTCTCCGCTGCTCGTCTGGCAACTCC
>NW_021681121.1:13176-14853 GCF_001412515.2 Diachasma alloeum
CAGTGAACGCCATTGGCACGATAAAAACTACGAACGGAATCACGAGGCAAAATGATCGGAATGGAAATTGGCCTTCCCTCAAAAATACACGATCGTCAGTTGATGTTGTCACGAACGGTGGAGGGGGAAAAAGAGATCAAACAATTGACGACGCCTTGTATATGAGCAAAAGAGGGTGTGGGTAAAAGAAAGAGGATAAAATTTGAAAAAAACACCAATAATCTCTGCAAAAGGCTTATTTATTTTCTTTCTTTACAGGTAATCGATTTGACAGGAAATTATTGAATATTAAATGCCCTGGAGGGCGACCACGTGCTTTCAAAAAGTCACTCCTCCGTCCCCAAAAGGTGCAAAGGGATGAAACTCGTGTCATTGAATTGAGCATTTAATACTCAATAAGTGACACAAGTTTCATTCCTTAGCTCTAATTAGGGTGGGTGGGATGAATTTTCAAACGAGACGCGCTTTCCCCGCGCCACTTGTCACCGGAGTTCACTAGAGGGCGACCACGCGCTTTCAAAAATTGACTCCTCCCTCCCTGACAGGTGCTAAGGGATGAAATTTGTGTCACAAATTTCATCCCTTAGTCGCACGTAGGGTCGGAAGAATGAATTTTTGAATTGAAAAAAAAATTTTTTTTTCAATTCAAAAATTCATTCTTCCGACCCTACGTGCGACTAAGGGATGAAATTTGTGCCAACGTGTTGAGCATTTAATACTCAATAAGTGACACAAGTTTCATTCCTTAGCTCTAATTAGGGTGGGTGGGATGAATTTTCAAACGAGACGCGCTTTCCCCGCGCCACTTGTCACCGGAGTTCACTAGAGGGCGACCACGCGCTTTCAAAAATTGACTCCTCCCTCCCTGACAGGTGCTAAGGGATGAAATTTGTGTCACAAATTTCATCCCTTAGTCGCACGTAGGGTCGGAAGAATGAATTTTTGAATTGAAAAAAAAAATTTTTTTTCAATCTCCGCACTTTGGAGAATTCATTTGAAAAAAAAATTTTTTTTCAATCTCTTCGCTCTTTCAAAAATTAACTCCTCCCTCTTTAACAGGTGCTAAGGGATGAAATTTGTGTCACGTATTGAGTATTAAATGCTCAACACGTTGGCACAAATTTCATCCCTTAGTCGCAGTTAGGGTCGGAGGAATGAATTTTTGAATTGAAAAAAAAAATTTTTTTTCAATCTCCGCACTTTGGAGAATTCATTTGAAAAAAAATTTTTTTTTCAATCTCTTCGCTCTTTCAAAAATTCACTCCTCCCTCCCTAACAGGTGCTAAGGGATGAAATTTGTGTCACGTATTGAGTATAAAATGCTCAACACGGTGGCACAAATTTCATCCCTCAGTCGCAGTTAGGGTCGGAGGCATGAATTTTTGAATTGAAAAAAAATTTTTTTTTTCAATCTCTGCACTTTGGAGAATTCATTTGAAAACAAATTTTTTTTTCAATCTCTTCGCTCTTTCAAAAATTCACTCCTCCCTCCCTAACAGGTGCTGAGGGATGAAATTTGTGTCACTCATTGTGTATTAAATGCTCAACACGTTGGCACAAATTTCATCCCTTAGTCGCAGTTAGGGTCGGAGGAATGAATTTTTGAATGGAAATTTTTTCATTTTTTTTTCCATCCCTTCCCACTTTCAAAAATTCACTCCTCCCTCCCTAACTGGC